>NW_025110236.1:0-25160 GCF_011392965.1 Frieseomelitta varia
TCAGAAATTGTAATTTATGATGTAACAAGGTGCGCCTTCCTGCAACGTGATAACTTTTTAACGTAAGGAAAAAAAAAAAAAAAAAAAAGAAATATTCAAGAGACGACTTGGTGACAGTTGCACGTCGTCGCACAGTCGAAGCGATCGAGCTGAAGATTGAAAATCGTGGAAACGAGAACTTGGAGCCTACTTGACGGAGAATAAGAGATCAGTTTTTATCGCAGCGATAAAAATTAGAGAAAATTTTCAGCCGTTGCAAAATCAAGAGAGCAGTCGCGTTTCATCGCTCGTGACTCATGCGAGCGACATTCGTCTTCCATCCCACTTCTGGATGGCGCGCTTATTATCCCGGTGATAGCCGGTTCGTGCTTGTCATCGGGAATTACTGTGTCACGAGTGCAACGACGATCGTCAGACGTTGTTATCTCAACGATCTGTTATTACCGTGGCGCACTGCGCACGGAATACAAAGTGACAAGAATGTGAAGACTGTCGACGGCGAGGCACAGTCGTTATTAAACATCGCCTCCGCGTAATCGGAATTTTTCGTTTGCTCACGAGCAGAGGGAAACTCGACTGTCCAGCGACGGAAAACAAAAATTGAAAAACTCGCGAAAAACTCCTTTGCCAAACGATCGCGGGAACCTCTTTTCTCACCGTGTTGCGCGCGCAATTCACAATTTTGCAGTTTGCGTCGTTTGCCATTCCGACTCCTTGATTATTCTCCTCCCGTTATCTCTCTCTCTCTCTCTCTCTCTCGGAGGGAAAACGGAAGGGAAGCAAAGAAGACAATGGGTGGAACAGCGACTTCGTTTAGACGGTTTCAAAAGAGCACATTTCCGTTCGGAACGAAAAAGGGAAGAAAATTGCTCGATACAAGCGCAGCCGGAGAAATCCGTGTATTAAGCGTGTACGGAGCGCGGATCGAGTTTTAATAAATTCAAGCCCCCGGAACGAATTTAAATAGACGAAAGGAACGAAAGGAAAGAAAAGCGAGGGAAAGGGGAGTTTACGAGGCACGGTAGAACCGCCATTATGCAAACTCTCGTTATCCCAAATACCTCGGTGTCCGAACTGTTCCGCCATCCGGATGCCTTTTCCAAGCAAGTCGAACTTTCGGCGATCGGAATTCCACCGAGAGATGCGTCTCCTTTTCTTTTTATCGGCGCAGGTTTCAAGTCGCATCGACATCGAGGTCATTATCCACTAGTTACTGTCACTTGAACTTATAATTTTACAGTACGGATTTGCGTGTTTTCTTCAGATGAAAGTAACACACGTCACACGTTGTAGATAGAAATTTTCGTGTTAAATTTGAATGATCATTTCCAATGCTGTCACATCGTTTTACTTACAAAGTGATTATTCGCTTCGTCAATAAATTGCAAAACGCGGATTTTTTTTTACGCAGAGCGTGAAACTGCGTTGAGACGTCGCAAAGGAGAAAGTCACTCTCCTTATTTCAGTCTCTCCTGTCCTTGATCGAGTGTAATTCTTTCTTTCTTTGGCTAATCGTTTGTAAAGAAGTTTCTTGGTAAAAGTCGTATATTATGTTCGTAAATCATTCGACTCGGTGCCATTCGCTCTTAACGACTTTTAACCTAATATGCAAGTTCTCAAAGATGTTTCTAGGCTATTGTTACATATATCGTTAACACAAATTTCTACGCTTGGCAGCTTATCATAATCGTGATCCTATGCCAAGATATTCTCACAATTACGAGTATGTTCTAACCAAATTTGACTACACTTGAACATCGCAGGAAAATAGCCGACTTGGTCTTTGTCAATAGAATATTCAACGGTCTGATCTCGTGCCCGAATATCATTGAAATGTTCCTTCCTTCCAGATCACTACGTCATTCTGATGGCTTTTATAACCCGTATAATCGTATTTTTATTAACGCTAATAATGCACGTTTTTAACCATTCATTTACATCTTTTAAACGCTCATTACTTAGTATCTCTTTGTAATTATCACTCACAATCAGTCTCGTGCCTCGTTTAATTTAAAATTTTTTGCATCACTTTTTGCACTAACGGGTATTTCTTTACTCGTGAAAAATGAATAAATAAATAAATAAAAATGCTCCTCCGACACTCTCAATTCTATCGTCAGTCTGGTGTGAAATAAAACGCGGTACGGTGCGGCGATTCGATTAAAAAAGGCGATTAAAAGGCGAGTCAACGATCAATATTACGATCGATCTTTCGGGAAAACCGGATACGAGGACGAAGGCTGCCCCATAATTTTCAAAAAGAAAATTCAAAGGTGCAATGTGCCTGCGTCCTCGCCACCAGAGACGGTATATCATTCGGCGAAGTGAAAAATGTTCCGCCTCTATCCAATTCTCCCTACTTCACGGCTCGCGATAAGAGTATTACCGGGTGATATATCGCGGCGCGTGTTTACACGGATATTAAAATTGTTTAATAAAAGTAGAAAAAACGTGATCTCTGTCCCGTGTGCTCCTGCGCATTATTAATACGCGAATAAATAACGCATCGGGCGTCTGCTCGTGCGAAACGATTCCTGCCGTTTATTCATTATTATCGGACAGGCACGAACGCTCGATCTGTTCGTTAAAAAAAAAAAAAAAAAAAAAAGAAAGAAAAAGAAAAAAGTTTCGCGAGAAAATGCTCCCCGATCGGCGGGAGAAAAAAAAAAAACATCGTCGCCGAAAGCAACCTCTTTTTATCATTACGAAACGCGAGAAATAAAACAACAGAGCCAGCCTTCCCTCGCGCGGAAACCGCCTCGCAAACGATCTCCGGCTCCATTCTCTCCCCTTTCAAATCGCGCGATGCTCTTTCGCCGGCGCGGCGTATCGACGATATACGCACACGTGCGGCCGCGCGCATGGAAGGAAAGCCCGCCCGGGCCCGGCGAGCGTATTAAAGTTTAATCAGAGAGCGTAATTTCGCCGGGGCGCCGCACTCGAAAACGAGTCGGAACAGAAGCCGCTCTCGTTCGCGAAATAGTTGCGCGGGAATAAATAACGGAGCGAACGGCCAGAAGAGAGGCGGCGCGAGTGAAATTCCGGTAGGAGCTCCCGGTAAGTTGGCCGATCCTTCGAATGAGAATCAGCCGTAACCACGGAAAGAGGAAAACCTTCGCCTTATCCCGCGACTTTTACGACTCGATGGTAAAATTCGTGGCGTTGCGTTTGCTCCGAGAGAAAATCTCGGGGGAGGAACTTTGAAACGACACACCAGTATATGCGTGTGTGTGTGTGTGTGTGTGTTTGTACGTTGTCCGAGTAACAGACTCGGTCATTAGAACTTTATATTTTCGAGGGACGGCAAATCGGAGTGTGTATCTATGGACGCGTCTCCTTCCTTCCTGTTGTTGACCTCGACGCGAGCCAACCCCCCACGATCTCCGCCTCGTGTTAACCTTAATTTCAACCGGCTGCCTCTGCTCTGCCCCCTTCCAACTCGGTCGCGGTGAGCTCGAGCTGTCTCTAGCTGGGAGAACGACCATCCTGTCGCACGATGATGATTCTCCGACGAGCACGATCGTCGTCCACCGACCAGGCAGGATTCCTGGGTCGAGAATTCGGGATTGAACGGTAGCTGCATTTGTCTGCAGAAA
Organism: Frieseomelitta varia; assembly: GCF_011392965.1. Lineage (NCBI taxonomy): Eukaryota > Metazoa > Arthropoda > Insecta > Hymenoptera > Apidae > Frieseomelitta > Frieseomelitta varia. The sequence goes on from NW_025110236.1 coordinate 3,597, forward strand.
GAAAGAGCGGCGGGGAGGGTGGATTTTTGTTGTTTGAGGAGAATGGACGCACGCGGTGGTTTTTGAGGGGTATGCGAATGGGAGAAGATATGGCGCGGAAGATTGATCGGGGAGCTGTGCTTCCAACTTTCCGATAAAAAGATACATCAGTTCCCGTGACGTATGGATGAATCAATAGCTTGAATAATGCGAGACAGTTGTTGGTAAACCGAGCGCATGAATGCTCCATGTTGGCCCTTTATTTTGACAAATTCTCGCTCATTAACGATGAGCTCGTTCGTTGCTTGACGAGAGTGTTAATGAACGTGTATATTTTTTATACGTGTATATTACATATAATATAATATAAATTATATATTATATAAAATATATTACATATAAATTATATATTATATATTATTATATTATATGTATAAAATAATATGTAAAGATACACACAGGATATCCCGTAACTGATGATACAGTCGAGTAGAAGATGAAAAAAACGAGTCGACAAGAGAGAATAAAATTTTCCCAAACCTTCCAGAAAATCGAGTTTGTCTCCGCTGATTGTTTGATGTACAAAGAAGCTTCTCAGAACAAAGTCACTACTTTAAAAGAAAAGCGCAATGCTGGAAACATCTTTTTCTCAATGATCATTAAAAGAATAATAATCATAAAAGTAATATCTCAAAAATAAACGATCGAGTCGTTGAATTGGTTTCTTTCACGCTTTACGAGAATGTTTAAAAAATAATCATAGATTAATCGCAAAAAAAAAAATTAATAACGACCTTAGATCGTTAAGTAAATGATCATTAAAATAAGAGATACTTGCGGAATTATTACGCTCGTCTCTTAAAATACAACTTTGTGCTCGAACGTTTTTCTGCACAGCATGAAATAGAGAAGATTTTTTAGATCTAGAACCACTAAACTGGTCCACCCTGTACAATGAACACGGAGCACAAATTTGATTCGTAAACGTATCACTTTAAGCGACGTGTCACAGTTGTCACTGAACGCAGAAAGAGACAAGAGTCGCGAAATCGCTCGTGAAATGAAGTTGAATATCGCTTCCTGTTCGCAAAGAAACGTTTCCTCGACTCGTCACGCGGACGACGTTCATTCGATTCGGCGTGAAGACAAGCGGAATCGTCCTGGCGGAACATGCAAAATTACAAAGGAGGATTACGTCAATCTCGTCGAATTGGCAACTTCTCGAAGCGCGCTCTCGAGGGACGAAAAAAACGAGGTTGGGTTGAGAGAGTGAGGAAGCTCGAGAAACGGGAGGAGGAAAGCTCGACTCGGTGCGGTCTTTAAGCGGCGGAAAGCTCGGAACTGTTTTAAAAACTCGGGCTTCAAGTTTTATTCCCTCGGCGCCTCGAACACCGGGAAACTTCCTCATTGAAAGCTATTTGTTGCGTTTTCCGATTCGCGACTCACGCGAGGCAAGCGTGAACGAAAAATTATTTTCGTTAGGCCGGTAACGAACCGCCGCTGTCGGAAGTGGCACGTGCGCCAACCGCGAGAAATCCGATTATCGCACGCGGCACCCGCAACCGAATTCACCGAGATCGATCGTCCGATCGGTTTAACGGGCTTTCGGGCCACCCGGATCCGAAGATTATTACCTCGTTTGAGAAACGTTTTCAGGCGGATTGTGCCCCAAAGAGTAACAATGAATGTTTCTTCTTTTTTTTTCCTTTTTTTTTTTACAGGTTTCCGCGTTCACGGATTCGGCAATTTAGGGGGACGACGTGTCGATGGGAAAAATAAAAAGGGGAAACAGATCGTTAAGCGCAATAATTTGGAAGCAGGCTGAACACGCGATCGCGGTAAACAATTTACATGTAGCAGACCGGAGGAGGACGGTCTTTAAACTGTGGAAAAATAAGTTTTGCACGCGGCAGGAGGCTCGATGAGGTCCGTAATAATAATAACGAAGTTAATTTCCCATGGCGGATCGTTAAAACTCGACGAACTGTCGAGCACGCGCGCGTCGCGTTTTGTAATTGGGGAAAAATTTCAAAACAAAACCGTTCGTCACTTTGGCACGGGAGAGATAACGATCGCGCGTAGAACACTCTCGTCGCGCGTGCAAGGAAAAGAGGGACCGCGACCCGCCGGCTGCCGCGCCGAAACCGTTTTCCCGGCACGTTTATTACACGAGCGGCGGCGACTGTCGAACTTCCCGACCGATTAAAACCCGTTTTTCCTCGTTACCGAGAATTGAAAATCATCAAAAGCCTCTAATAGACACCGGCGAGAATTCGCCGAGAATCGCCGGGAATTTCGAAACAATCGTCGAAACGCGACGGTTGTCGAATATGGGTCGAGTGCTTTGATACTTTCCTAAAATGAAAAAAAAAGAAATATATATATATATAGGGTGTTTCTACGTCGGTTAGTACAAGCGGAGAGCAGGTGATTTTACATGGAAAAATAAGTCGAAAATAAGTAAACGAAACTAATAACTAATCAACATTACGAATGATATCAATGCTGTTTGTAAATAACACATCATCTGCATTCTTTCATGTACAATTACTTTCTCTTCACTTGTACTACCAATGCAGAGAATATCTTGTGTGTATATATATACATATATTGTTTCGATTTTCTGTAAATTCGACAAACGCTCCGTTAACCACTGCCACTGACAACTGATTGCGGACCATAACGAGTGACCGAACCGTATATACATAACCGTAATTCGTCGCTTTCTTTGTGAACTCGTCACTATGATATCAGTGGATAGAAATTATTGAAAAGTAATAAATTTATTATTTGCTTTGCCTATTTTGTTTTACTTAAATATATAAGTTTACTTATAATAACATATTATGCTATAATATATAATATACTATAACATAATCTATGTTATGCCTAATATAACCTAATATATTTTAGTTTAATACATTGATATTTAGTGTGTTTATTATTAAATTATATTGCAGATTAAAGCTGTATTAACTTTTCAATAAAATAAAATTTCCTACAGTGTCAGAAAACGACATTACTTGTAGATATTCTTAACCACTTGCGCTGGTAACTGATTGCGGACCATAACGAGTGACCGAACCGTGTACAATAATTCGTCGCTTTCTTTTTCTTTTAAACTCGTCGGTACGATATGACTGGATAGAGATTATTGAAAAGTAATAAACTTATCATTTGTTTTACAGTTAAATATACTTGAAACTGAGAAAATGTTGCAATTTGGGACAAAATATTCGACGTCATTCCAGCGCAAGAGGTTAACGACCAAGTTCCTTAGTATTTGTCCAAAAGTAAAGTGCGTGCACTTTCAACAAAGCTCATCCTTCCTCCCTAGACTCTTGGCACTCTCGCTCCATATTTCAGGCTTATCCGCGCGTATTCGCGACGGAAGGCGAAACGAACGAACGAGGCGAATAAATAAAAAATCTATTATAGTCGGAAGACGAACGGGCCTGGCGAGGCAAAGTGGAAGAAAATTGGATTCTCCTTTATTTATGGGCACACGACACCGCCGTACTATTAGCCGGATATCGTTAAAACAGAACAACCGTACGATCCATTATTTCAGCCGAGGCTTAAACTGTCGTTAACGACGTTTCGCGCGTTCCTCGCGTAACGTCGTTACGCGAAACCGCCCTTCTAAGTGGCTCTCGCCGGCTCGAAACCAACTCTTCTCTCCTCTCGTTTTCTCGCTTTTCTTTTCTCTCGTTTCGCCTACACCCTTCTCGCGCGCCCCAACGTCAGAGAGCGTCGCGACTCTGCTCGGGATCCGCCGCGTTTTTCGCGTTAATTGCCGCATTATCGCGATACCTGTTGTTCCTCACCTCCTTTTCCACCCTCTGCCACCCTCTACGAGCCTGTCTCGACCATATACGTATTCGTCCATATGTTGTGTTGCACTTACCTAAAACAAAAAGATAAGAATACAAGTTAGATGGTTGTTTTGTCGCGCGATGTAAAAAGTGAGAGCGATAACGCGGAACGTTTCGGAAGGATGGCACACGCGGTTGGTTGGTTTGGAAAGTTCGGGCGGACGACGAGTGGACTGGGAATATCCTCTTTTCACCGTGGCCAACGCCTCGCTTCGCGTGGTACAAAATTATAATAGTAATTCGCCATTTGTCGAGTAATCGCGATCATATTTGATTGACAGAGATTGCTGCATTGCGCCTTGGACAAACAGACACTCTCTCTCTCGCAAAAGAAACTCAATCGAACGAATTTAGTTGCTCTCAGTCTCTTTAGATTCGTGCGTCGATAAAAAAAGAAAATGACACAAGACGCAGAAAAACTCTTTCCCGTCTTTCCGCTCGATTCCAGTTATCTTTCGCACTTCGTTCGGCGCGGCGAAGCTCTTGCTCGCTTCCATTTCCCCTACCGAAACGAAAGTTTACGGCCGAGAAGTCGGTCAACGCCGAGAATATCCGCCCGTTTCGAATTCGCGCGATAAAATCGAGGTTATTAATGTCACCGCGCGTTCTAATTTCGCCGGGAAGGGAAGAGGGACGAAACGAGGGGGAGACAGGCGGGCCACTTTAGACGAAACGCCATTCAAAAGGACTCGCGCTGAAAACGAAGAAATCGGAAAACGAAGCACATCCGAGGAGCGAAGTTGTAGCAATTGCCCCGGCTACATCTATATATCATACAAGGGTGTCCCATTTTAATCTATAAATGCATTTATCTCCGAAATTATTCGTCATTTGAATGCATTTCTTTTCTTCAAAATGCAATATTTTTTTTTTTTTTGAGAGGCAATAATTTTACAGTTGTCTTCTAAGTTTGTTTTTTTTTCAGATAGACGCAGATATAGGAAATTTTCTCAAGTGCAATTACGTAATTTTTTTTATTTCAGCAGACGCAGCAAGTCATTTTCTGTAATCGATAAGCTACGAGTTTAGGAGATACTTTAGTTATTTATTTACTTTAGCTATTCTTGTATTTATACCGTTCTCATCTTTTATTTACAGATTTTAACCAATGGGTTTAGATTTCTCTCAAATGTGTTTCAGACGTAGATAGATTAATACTCTTTCGTAGAGAACTGCTTTATCGATTTTTGTAAGTGTACCAAATTACATTTGAAACAAATACATTTGAAATATTTTTTGAAGATTAAAAATGGGGACAACACCCTGTATACATTTCAGACTTTGAATAATATTCATTCGTCTACGACGTTTGAAATAATAATAAGACGTGACATTCGTGATAAACGTAGCGTAGAAGCAAGAGTGTAGAAAGGTTCATCACGGGGATGAACATCGATCGGGACAAAAACGCGATTCGGAATTGTCCGACGACGATCGACAGTTTTGCCGATTAGTCGCGCAAAAAGAGCCGATAATTGAGCGGAGTCGAGGAGGCGGAAGAACCAGAGGACTCGAAGAGAGGAGAAAAATGTGAGAGGCGAAACTGAGGCGGGATTAAGACGCAAGGAACGCATTTAAACGACTTCCTTCGAGCAGAACTGGTAAACAGCGAAGGCCGGATCTTCTTAATGCCAAAGCTATCGAAAATCAATGCAATCGGAAGGATTGCGCGCTTCGAACGGAGCAAAATATTCGAGTAGTTGTCGAAATTACCCGACCACGGCTAATCATTTTCTCGAGCAATTACGTGTAACGAAACGCGGCTAATCTTGGTTCTTTTCGTCGGGACGCATGTGTACGATTATGATTATCATCATTAAACGACGACACGTTCGTCACGTTATTTCGATATTTGACCATAGTTGAATGAATCTTTATTTCAGCCTTTCGGCCTAGAAATAGACCTCAGTACTTACATTATTCTTTACATTTTGATTCCTCTTTTAATTCCCTTAGTTGTCAAGTGTGTTCTCTTATTTCTTTTCCCTTACGTACTAATATTGCATGCCAGACTTTAACCTAACCTTATATTATAAATAGACCAATTGGACTAATATATTTGACCATAGTTACAAATCATAACACATTTTCTGATTTTTAAACCTAGTTAATTTTTTTACCTAGTTCTTCCAATATTAATCATCTGGCGATGAAATGAAATAGAATCGTGTATAATTTTTCAAATGGTAAATCGGGCACGTGTGTTCCTCGCGTAGAATCACGGAATGTAAATCGCATTTTCCATTGTTTGTCCAATCGATGTCGATCGAACACGATTGGGACGTTGCAAGATCCACGACTGGAAAGAAGGAGACTGACACGACGATCGAGAAATTCAATGCAGCAACGCGGAAGGCGGAACATGAGTCGCTTCCGGCTTCGTAATAGGGCATCTCGCGGCCACGAAATGACAAGCGACAAGAGAAAAGGGGCAAGTCTGTCCTCCGCCGGTGTCGTTTAATCGAAGAAACAGACGTCGTTCCTCAGAGCGAACAGATCTTTCGTTCATTTTTTAAAATATAGTGCATCGATTGATCATTTCGAATTCTTCTCGCTCCCGATGATTTGCTCCAACCGAGCGCCGCCAAAAGCGTACACATTGATCGAATCATTTCCCGAGTTTGTCAATCATTTCCGTCTTGGAATAGAATCTTTTTTGAATTTCCTAATAACATTTTGACAAAGGCCTGTTCTTTTTTTTTAACAGATTTTAAGTTTTTTACAACAAAATTTTAAGAGGTTCACAGTTGTACCTATAGCCGGTCTTTTCCGAATTTGAACAAACTTTAAATTTTTTACAACAAAAATCTAACCTCAAAATTTTAAGAGGTTAACAATTGTACCTATAGCCAGTCTTTTCCGAATTTAAACAAACTAAGTTTTTTACAACAAAAATCTAACCTCAAATTTTTAAGAAGTTAACAATTGTACCTAAAGTCGGTCTTTTCGAATTGCAATAGATGAAGAATTAATTTCTTACCGTATAAATATTCCACTGTCGAATAGAAAAAGCACGTCCCTAAGGTGTATTATGTATGTCCAAAGTGTATTTTTAATAGGTGACTACTCCAATACGTCAACAGATACTGGCACTTGTCACACACAGATCGTCGCGTCGATACCGTATATATCCGGAGTTCGTAATAAAAGGGTTAATCAACGACAGAACTGTTTAGAAATTTCTCGAAAAATCCCCTCCGCGCAACAGCATAATTAACCCTTTTGCTACCACGGGCGACTAAAGTCGTTCGACGACTTTAAAAACAGTCAAAACAAATGAAATAAGGCTCGTAGAGATTGGACGAGAGAAAGAAACATGGCTGACAGAGTGAATTATAAACGGCGAGTCGTGATTGGCGGAAGAGTGAAACCGCGGCTAATCGCGATGTCACGTGACAAATTCAACTAACAGTAGTCCCTTCAAAAGAAAATACGCTAAGAAAATGCGTACTGTGTGGAAGAAACGATAAACAGAGTAAATCGCGCTGTCAGTGTAAAGTTTGCGATATAAGTTAGGTTAGGTTAGGAGTCTCCGTTTCGAAACGCACCGCACGGCATGCTATTATTAAAACTGTTTACTACGAAAGTTGTTATTACGTTACTAGCTGTTCTTAAATGTTACACTCACGAACGTTTATTTCAATTTCAATTAATTATACGTGAAACTAATTAATAAAGTAAAAAATGTCAAATGCAAAATCATTTTCTATTAAGAAAAATATTTAAATGTTATATCTGAAAGTTTTTAAATATTATACTCAAGAACATTTATTTCAACGATTAATTATAGGATAATTAACAAAGTAAAAATGTCTCGTTCCAAGTACATAATCACTTCTTATTAAGAAAAGGTACGATGAAAGCAAATCTTTGAGGCGCCACAAGCAAACCCAAAACGCTTGAAGATTGCACGCGCGTGAACTGTACACTTGTGGCATAGAAAAACGATCAGGAAGTCAGAGTTACGGTAGCAAAAGGATTAAGTATCGTCGCAGACGTGGTGCGATCATTTCTCTCCACGCGATTGTTAAACAGCATTGTTAAGAAGCACGGCGCAATAATGTCCAGTCTGAATCGGTTGTTCTTGCATAATGCACGTTATTCGTGGAAACGATATTCTTTTCATCGTCCAGTGGGCGTCGCGGAGGTAGACCGTGAAAACGTCGAGGAACGGGCAAACAGGCCGCAAACGACGTCCTTACGAGTCCTCCTCGGGAACGTTACGCTGCCGTGGGCAAATTTACCATGCAAATTAGCAGATGTATTTCTGGCTGGGGAGGATGATACCGTCGAAAGACTCGGTGGCAGAAAAAAAACTCGTTCCGTGACTCGAACGGAAACGTCCGGCTTGCGGCAAGAATAATTACGTAATCATAAGCGGAGGAAACGGGATAAAAAGTGCTCGCCACTGATTCCTCCCTCAAGACGAGGGGTTGAATGTCGCGACGACGACGAAGAAACCGACGAAAAGCTAACGATTTGAACGTGAGTAATCGCGAGCGTGGTTTCCAAGGTTCGTTTAACCCCTCGCGCTGGCAACTTGCGTCGCGGACCATAACGAGTGACCGAACGGTACACAATAATTCGTCGCTTTCTTTTTCTTTTGAATTTATCGGTATGATATCACTGGATAGAAATTATTGACGCGTAACAAATTTATTATTTGTTTTGCCTATTTCGTTTGACTTAAATATACTTGAAACTAAGTACTATATTGTTTTACTTAAATATAACTGAGAAAATATTACAATTTTAGGAGAACAAATTCTCGACGTGCGTGGCACGTCACTCCAGCACAAGAGGTTAACAAATGCGACGTTCTCGTGTGATTAAAGTAAAACAAAGGGAACGTGGGGCGAAGACGAGGAGGATCTCGCGGCCGATACAAATTTGAAATTACAGGCGATCGCCGCCGCCGCCGCCGCCAGAAAACGCCGAAGATAATATGCAAAAGAGAAGCTTAAAAAGTAATTACCGGTGAAGAGGGCGGCGCTGGTTAAAAATTGGCGTACATAAAAAGTTTTCTAATTTCAGAAGCCAAGGACGGAGGTGGCGGTGGTGGTGATGGTGGGTGCGCGCGCGAGCCAAAGCGCGAGCAAGGGCGGAAACGGCGGAAAACGAAGAGGAGGAGCAGCAATGGCGTACAGCTACGTGTATCTGTGTATGTAAATGTGTGAATGTGTGTGTGTGTGTGTATGTGTGTGCGTCGACCCGACGCCGAGACGCGCCACGTTTACGCGCCACTCGAATAGACGAGCAGGACGAGAGAGACGAGCTCGAATAATTTAATATACGAATATTTCGCGGCTACTCGAATACTACGAACAAGCTTCGAGTATTTCGGTGCTGCGCCACCACTTGGCCAAGCTACGGAAATATCCGCGAGCTCCCACTATTTGAATAACGCTCGGAGGCTTCTATTGTTGGTTGCTGCATTTTTGCTGTTCTACCTGGTTGCGAAGACGGTCGCCTCTCGGGCGCGGCACGCTCGAATTCGCCGAATGGAAACATTCGCCGACGGAACGAAGGGCCAATTTGTGGTTGAAAAATTCGGCGAGGAGAGGAGGGATCCTTCAATCTTCAGGATCGTGGTGGATTTAGTCAAGAAAAAAAAGAAAAATATTTCAACTGTCTTCAGAGAACTTGGCGACAAATTTTTATAAAAAAAAAGTGGCCTCGCCACTTGCTGCACGTTTCACGATCTTTGGAAAAAATTAACGCAGAATTATCGCGTTTTAATTTCGAAACGAGATTAGCTGAGTTTCTTTTAGGGTGCGATTACAAAAGAATTATTAAAAATGCATGGCTAGAAGAAACAGTTTCAAACATAGATTCTTCGTCGAGTATATTTCCCTTCACCTCTGAACTTTTGCTGGAAAGGCAAATACGATACGATTTCGCGTTGAAAGGAATTTCGATATGAAACTGAAATTCTCCTTTAGTTTCTCGATTATATTTCCGCGATTGCCGCGTGTCTTGGCGTTGCACGAAGATGAAAATTAATCGCGAATCGTTCGGCCAATCGTTTCTGAAACGACGAAACAAAACGGAGGGAACGATTGCCAATCACTTAGCACTCGCAGCGGCGGTTCTTCTTGCAAACGCAAGCGCCGGCGTGTCGTGAGCTAACGTAAACTAACAAAAAGTCCATCGCGTTTATTGAAACAGATGTTGGAAAACCCGGTTGGGAAAGTTAGCGGCTACGCCGGCGGCGTAGCTCATATTTAACGGCTGCCGTTTAACAAACACAGTGCACGGTATCGGCCCATTAACCTAATTAGGTGTATGGTATATGGTATTAGAGCTATTGCAATTGTATGCACCGACGTATGGACAGACACCAGACCGGGGAATGGTCGGACGCCACGCAGCCTGAGCAAACACAACGTGTTACGTTTTCGAGCTCGAGATTCTACAGAATTTACTTACGTTAGCTCGAAATTATCTGCACGCAGATTTTCGGTAGGAAATCACCACCCCCCGTGGAACCGTAACACACCTCGCTTTGGATTCTTTTCATCAACGTTTAATATCGCGCGCTCTTTTGCTCCCATTTGCCTCTATTTCGCGTTTCTCTCCTATTTTTTCACCTTTTATTTGCTCTCTCACTCTCGTTCAATTCACCGTTACCTTTTGTCGTTCTTTTAACACGACTTTCATTTGCGGAAAGAAATCGCGTTGAACACGGTCAGGCGCTGACAATTCGACAATTCGCGAGTCCAAGCTCTTTGGTAGAGAAGACGGCTCCCAGCTTTTCATCAAACTGACTGTACTTTACTTTTTTCTTTTCTTTGGCGATTTTTTCTGTCTGCGACACAGAGTTAATTTCCAAAGTTCGTTGAAAATACGCGAACATACTCTCAGACGAATGTTATGTTATTCGAAACGATCAAGTGGGAAAAGCGAGCCGAGTTTCGACAACGCTCGCCTCTCGCAAGATGCTTCGTAGCCAGGCGACGCCAAGTTCAACTGTTGCAATTTCCGGTGAAACGCGCGGCGTGATTCCATTAAACCTTGCTACTCGTTACCGCAAATCTTCAAGACGCTGTTCCGCTACGCTTTCGAGCGTATGATGGAGAAAGAGAGAGAGAGAGAGAGAGAGAGAGAGAGTGAGAAAGGAAGAGGGTCATTGGAGAGCATTTAAGACGTCTTTCCAGAGCGGGGAAATCGCGGAAACCGCACTTGACGTATCGGCGCCGTTTCCGCGAACTTTAACGATAATTGGCGGCGCATCGAGCGGAGAGAGTTTTCGCGGAAAATATCTCGACAATTCTCCGCCTACGAATCGTCGGCAATCGAAATTTATTATTGTATACCGCGATCGGTTGTACGTATGTACGTACCGAGGCAATTACCCGATGTTGCGACGCTATTCGAACGATACGTAGTTAATCTACCGGCCAAGTTTAAAAGAGTCGGCGAGCGTAACTATGAAATACTCGGATGGAAAAGTTACGGAGTACGAAGGACTCGGGGAATTTGTTGAAAATGAAAATCAGGCGAGACGTTTTGGTCTACGAACTTTGTAATCGCGAATACACACAACCAGGCGAGAGCCAGGGTCAACGATAACAGTATAAATCGAATCTGCGTGTATTTCTAACTGGAGCAACGACGAGATAAACGTGGTGAAAAATTGAAGTAGAAAACAGTTGTCTGTTAGAAGAGATCAGTTACTGAAATTCTTTACGCTACCGATGCAATCGTTATTAATGAGAAAAATTCTATTTTTATCAGAGAAAAATAACAATTGTTCCAACAATTTCTATTAAAGAAATCAGTTATTGAAATTTGTTTAATTCGTTCAAGTTGAAAATATATAATCTTCAAATGCAAGGACAATCTTTCAGAGAGCTCCATGATTAAGAAATTAAATATTTTGGTTGCAAATAATTATGAGTGACAAAGTAAGGAAGTGATCAAAAATAACGTTGCCTCAATAATCTCTGTTAAAGAAATCAGTTGCTGAAATTTGTTAATCGTTTAAATTGAGGGAACTGCAATATGAAAATGCAGTATTCTCAGTTTGCACAAATGCAAAATTTATCTCTTTTTATAGAGTATAAATGTGTATTACAAACAAAATTGGATTTTGAATTTGGACAAAGTCCGCCCATCTGTTTCACAAAATAGTCTTTCCACATATCTTTTCTGATATTACTTTCTGTTAGATTTCTAATTTTGCAGGTATTAATGTTCTGTGAATAGAGAATAAATTTGTCTCTTTTTATAGAATATATATATATAAATTACAAACAAAACGCTTTGTATAAATTTCTCTGTAACCGCTTTGCTCTTTTCTTTTCAAACAACACACAGTCGATTTTTCTTTTCACTTTACTCTCCTATGCATTCATCCATCTCACTCATACCAACAACATAAAACTAAAGTTCCCGGAATTAGTTATTCCGTAGTACGTACTAACACTTTGTAACAAACGTCGCGCGATCTATGGCGAAGGAAACACGATTCAAGCTCGCTTGAATTCCAAACAATGCGGCCGAAAAGAAAAACACAACGTTTCTACCCGTGTCGCGAGTTTGGACACGATCGTAGAATTTGTTTCTTTTTCAGTCGCGTGTGGCGACGAGACAGTCGATCAGGCCAGGGCCCAAGTCGTTGACTTTCATCGAGGAACACGACGAAGTTATTACGTTCACCGGTGATGCATCGGTGGCTGAATTCCGGCGCACGTACGATGGATATTCGAGCAGATGGCCAGCCAGGCGGCATGTCGTTTCGCAGACGCGGCGCCCACGGCTGGCGTATCCCGAGACCTATGGCTCGCTCGTGAGGATTTTCCACGATGGCTGGCCGTGTCGCGGGATCATCTGATTCTTACCCCGTCAGATTTTTACTTTGTCACGGAGGACGTTTGAAAAATGCGCCGCCAGGAGAGAGAGAGAGAGAGACGGAGAATTCCAGCGGAGATCGAACAACGTCGAACAATGACGCAACGTTTCGCAACCTGGCGTTGCTCGAGCCTCGAAAGCTACGTTCCGTCAGACTTTTCCTCGAGATACCGCTGATTTCGTTTCTCTCGTTGAAAATTTTTGATCGTCGAAACTCGCGTGGCGAAGAATTTTTCCGAAATTTCTAACTAAAGTTCTGGAGAAAAACCTAGAAACTAGAGCAGAAGTCTAATTCAAGAAACGTGACGTAGGATCAGTGCGTAGTTTCACTCTGCGAAAAACATTTTTCATATCATCTGCCAGTTTATTTACGAAACAATGAGTGAAGTATCAGTGGAAATGATGTAGCATTGGAAATAATCATCCTATTTAAATATGTTTAAATTCAGCGTGAAATTTTGTTGATTGTACTTCATTAATATGCGACTTCGTTTATTAAACCAATCGTCAAGTATAGTATATAGAAGTCAATGATCTCTTGGAAAATTTCCTCCGCCATTTTATAAACTTTCGAAAGGAGAAATAAGAAGTTTAGTTTATGTGAATATTCGACTAAAAATTCAACGAGCGTCGACTGCCTCTATCGTCAAGAATTTCTTCTCTTGAAATTTTATTATTCTCTCACGTGTATCATACAACACCATACCTACGTTCGTTATAGTTATCAGCAATTATAAAAAAACGTTATAACTTTAGCTGTTTGATAAATTTAAGTACAATGTCGTCAACAATTCAATACAGAATAAATAAATCATATTGGTTTAATGTAGCGCAATTCAATGGTTCGATTATTTCAATAGAATTTCTAAGAAACGAAAGGCTTTGAATCAAGATTAAAAAGTATTCGAAACGCGTAAATATCCACGGTCCGATCGTTATGACGACGATACTGCGAATCGGAGCACTGCCTGAATCGGTCACTTTAGACTGTAGGCGTTCGACTAGCAAGAACCGCCGCAAGGAGAAAAGGAACGAACTGGTCAGACCGTTGAATAGAGTCCATTGGTCTATATCCAATCGAGCTATATCCAAGAGCTGAACCAGAGACGGTTCTGCAACCGGGACAATAAGATCTAAAACGCGAGAGAGAAAGAGATGGATATCTGGAAATTCAAAGTAACACAAAACGTAACGCTAAACGCGAAAGTTCACGGGGGTTGAATCCGGGCCTTTAAAAAAAAATGTGGGGATGAAAAGAAATCGACCGATCGGGTTGCCGGACGGTGAATTCTCTGTCCATTGGATCTGATTCTGCGATTCAGGTCGTTGATGAATTTTTCCTCCCTTTCCCACCCCCCCTTTTCTTTCTTTCTCTCCCTTTTTTTCGGCTCTAACGTTTTTATTCCCAACGTCCCAGCGAATATCCTCGTTCCGAAGCTCGACAACGAGCTTCAATTCCTCTCCCCTATTCGCGTTCACTGACGGACGACGTGTAAAATTTTCGTCTTTCAAATCCCATTGTCCCCGTAAATAATCATCGATGCGATTCAATGCAAATACGAGTAGCTCCGCGCCCGCAAAAGGAGATCGTTTTTTGCCAAGCGATTGTTTGTTTCGCGTACAACGTGTAATACGCGATATCGGGCCGGACACCGGAATGCAGAATGAATGACCCTCCGAGCGTTATCTTGAATGGAGAATTTTGTACACCGAGATGTATACAAACTGGCTGTCGGTGGTCGACGCCGATCCCGCTAATACGTCAGCGGTTCGTTCCTCGATGAATGGCTTTGTCGGTGGCCGGGCCCCGGCGGCTGATCCCATTAATTAAATCTTCAATACTCTTTAAATCGATTCGTTTAATGGAAAAATCCGGCGCGTGTCCGCCGGGTCGTTGGATAAAAGGCTGCCCGTGCCTCCCTTTCGCGCGGTTCATTACGATTTTAATGCGATTTTAATTATCGCTCCCAGGATCCTGCGGCGGACCCGCGAATATCGAAGCTCGCGGGAGAAAGAAAACAGGGGCGGGGGGGGGGGGGGGAAGAAAGGAAAGAAAGAGAATCTTCCACCTTTGAGAGGATTCGTATTATCTTGGCGAGCACGCGTGAACCGAGCGCTTTCAGCCGAGACTTTTCACCTCTCGAATTTTCCTTCTCAATCCCGTCGCCGCTGATACATCTGGTTCGAGGGAATTAAATAACGAAAGAATTAAAGAAAAGAGAGAGAGAGAGAGAGAGAGAGAGAGAGAGAGAGAGAGAGTGACATTTTTCGCGGAGAGAAATGCGGTTGTTGGACGGATAAACCGACGGCTATCTCGCCCTCGTCTCGCCGAGGGCGAACAATAGAAAATGAGGAAACGGGGAAAATAAACGAGGGAACGGTAGAAAATTAGGAATGAGTATCTAATAACTGAAAAATGTGTCCCGGTATCCCCCGGAGGGGAGGGGGAGGGGTGGGGGGGGGGGCAGGGCACACGGAAAGAACGTGCGGGGCAAGTGAATGAGGGGCTGACGACGAGGCCACGGACGACGAGAGACGGCGTAGGAATGAGAGTCGTACGAGGAATGACAATGCTAGCCCCGTGGTACCACACCAGAGCAGAGAAAGAGAGAGAGAGAGAGAGAGAGAGAGAGAGAGAGAAAGAGAAAGAGAGGGTTTAAAACTTCAGCCCCTCCTGGAAAATTTACAGCAGGCTGGATCCGGCGCGTCATTAAACACGTTGTTTCATAATTCATGCTACGATATATATATATCCGTGTTCCTTCGCCTCTCTCTCCTTGTTCTTGCGATTTTCGAGAGCCCGTCTCTCCGTGAAATCTCCGCGTGGCCGAGTGTCTTTGCTCCAAGTAGCTTCACGAGGAGGATAATTGGACGCTACACGCTGCTTTCGCCGAATATTTCATTTGAATTTAAAAGTGGACCGTGTTTTCAGAGAGAGATATTGAACTGTTTTCTTTTTTTTTTTTTTTTTTTTTGGGGGGGGGAGTTAATTTTTCCTTTATCGAGTCGCGGAACTAATGGAGAGTTTCCAGCAGGCTTGAGCAAGCCGGATGATTTTCATTCGGCGATAGAAATGACGGGAGATCGAACGGCGCGGAATTATTCGACTCGATTGAAACCGAGAGAAAAAAGAAGAAGGTGAGAGAGAACGAAACCACGTGTACGAGCGTAACTTCTCGCGTAACGACCACGTTCGCCAGTTTAACGAGATAAAGTCGTAAAATATTCAATTGGACGGACTAAGTTAAGTGGATATCGCGCGCTTTTAAGAGCGGTTTCTTACGTGCCGAAACTTCGAACTCACTCGATCCTGCCTGTGCTTGTCAATGAAATGAAACTAACCCTAGAAAAGAAATCGTGTGTTTCTCGCTCGATTCGCTCGAAACGCGATTGTTAACGTTATATAAACTGGCATCCCGATTATGCGTCATTTAATAAAGTCAGGGAAACAGATATTTGAAAATTCTACACATTTTAATAAAGATATTTTTCGTAAAAAAAAAGAAAAAAGAAAAATAGAATTTGTACATTTCCTATTTTAATATTTATACATTTTCTATTTTGGTTTGCACGTGAAATAATATTGTGCTGTGCATCGCCAGAAGCTTCAGCTTTCACGAAAGCGCCTGTTTAGCGCTAAGAAGAGGAACGTTTAT
This sequence comes from Frieseomelitta varia, assembly GCF_011392965.1. Taxonomy (NCBI): domain Eukaryota; kingdom Metazoa; phylum Arthropoda; class Insecta; order Hymenoptera; family Apidae; genus Frieseomelitta; species Frieseomelitta varia. Next base: position 19,960 of record NW_025110236.1, read on the forward strand.
TGCAACGTTTAAAAAGAAACGCGTTTACGTATCTGTTTATGACCGTTCCAAGTATCTTTTCGCACAAGTACTTCAGTTTACTTTTCCGGGGGGAAGAAATTTTATAAAGTACTCTTTAGAGAAATGTTTCAAATTTCACCACGTGATAGAAAATAACTAGAAAAATACATATATTATTTCACTATTATTTATTTTAATTTTTTCAGTAAACAAATCTTTAGAACCTCATCGTAATGATATAACAAAGTTACTTCAATTTCTATTCTCTGTCAAAAAAGTACCACTCGCGCGAATATACAGAGTCAACAGAGGCTGATAGACAGATCAATGCGTGTAAAAATTCCCTTTTTTTCCCCCTCAAACTTTAGCTCACAGAACACGCCGCAAAAAAATCCATCGTTGACATATTCGTAATCGAGGGATAATTTCCTCGACACCAGGTAGTCTGGTGTTGTCATTAACTGGAAGGGAGCATCAGCGGCGAGGAATCGATCGGAATCGATCGCGCGCCACACTCTCTCGAAAGTAACGAGCGCGTACTCGGCAGCAACTTAAATTGTGTTGGTGGAACAACTCCAAGATTCCCGCGTGCACGTGGTACGCGCTGATCGCGTTGGAAAGGCGTGAGGAACGGAGGGGGGAAAGTACAAATTGCGCCGATATCTCTCTGATAGGCGTGACAAGGTTGGCTAGGAACGTTCCAGCCGGCTGGTGCGCGCACGATGGCCGTGCAGCTTCGCAAAGCCACTTTAAGGACGATATCGGAGGACAGGGGAGTCCATTACGAAGAAGTTGCGGTTTACATTGCCTCATCAGGAAGTCGTTAGCCTAGCCCGCCTCTAGACGACACCTTCTGCCCTCCGTCGTCGTCGTCGTCGTCGTCGTCGTCGTCGTCGTCGTCGTCGTTGCGCTTCACTTCAGCCATCGTTCCTCCGCCTTTGCACCCTTTACCGATTCCTCCCTCGGCTCGTGGATTCCTCCACCCGCTCGCTCGGATATTTCGCTCCGCGAAACAGCCTCTCCCCCGTCAACTGGCGGAGAAACTTTTAAGAGGGGGAACCGCGAAACTTGGGAATTTTTCGGGGAAAACCCGAACGACGTGAAATTCTCGAAGGTTCGATCTTCCTCCCGGCTTCTTCTTCTTTGATCAACTTCTCAATTGGAATAATATCGAGCAAGTTCCTTTGGACGGATGAAATTTCGAAAAATTTAAATGCGGTGGAAATTTTTTTTTTCTTTGCAAAATTTTCAGAAATTTCACTGCGAGAGTGAATCCGTTTCGAGTTGAAACAAGCTGCCAGGAAAGTTACTCCCTCGAAACGAGTACGGTAAATCAGTTTCTCGTGGCATCGTGAGACAGAGAGAGATTATACCGGAATGCAGCCACCGACGTAAGCAGATTTCTACTGGAAATCACTGACGAAGCGTCGCGAAACAGAGTTCAACGAAATCCAAAATCTCGGCGCATCTGCTTCTTGGCAGACTTTCGTCGAATTCGACGATCGAGTGATTCGATCTTTGACTGAAACGCGGCCTGTTTAACCTCTTGCGCTGGAATGACGTGCCACGCACGTCGAGAATTTTTCGTTCCAAAATTGTAATATTTCCTCAGTTTTAAGTATATTTAAGTAAAATAGGCAAAATAAATAATAAATTTATTAGTTTTCAATCATTTTTATCCAATGATATCATACCGACGAGTTCAAAAGAGAAAGAAAGCGACGAATTGTTGTATACAGTTTGGTCACTCGTTATGATCCCCAAATCAGTTGCCAGCGCAAGTGATTATCTGTAAGTAATGTCGTTTTCTGACACTGTAGAAAATTTTATTTTATTCGAAAGTTAATACAGCTCGAATTTGTAATATAATTTGACAGTAAACACACTAAATGACAGTGTATTTAACCAGAATATAACTTATATTAGGCATAACATACGTTGTGTTATAACATATTATATATTATAGCATAACATGTTATAATAAGTAAGATATTTAACATATTTAAGTTTAAAACAAAATAGGCAAAATAAATAATAAATTTATTACTTTTCAATAATTTCTATCCAGCGATATCATATCAACAAGTTCAAAAGAGAAAGAAATATTGTATACGGTTTGGTCGCTCGTTATGGTCCGCAATCAGTTGCCAGCGCAAGGGGTTAAACAGCAACCTAACCGAGCCAGATGGATACCTCTGGGCAAAAAAAAGAAAAAGAAAAAAAGAAAAAGAAAAAAAAGAAAAAGAAAAAGGGGGAAAGATGAAAGTTTCGCCGAGGGACGAGGCATTAAAAGAAAACTTCCAGACAAGGCTTTGATCGCCTCGATTCAGGTGAAATCTCCGTGTTGCGGAGATGAACCGCTGCGAGTAATTTATCGCGTTTATTGTAGAATCCTCCCTTTTGTTTCGCCCTCCTTTCTCCTGTTACCCGGGCCTTCTTCGTTTATTGGCTAAAAATCCGGCAACTCGTCTCCTCGTTTAATCCCCGCGTCGATAGTCCCGATTTGTTTACCGATAGCTTTAAAGATGAATGGGCGGTCCTGCGCTTTATCGTTTCCTTCGACTTGGAGTTTGCCCCCCCCCCCCCTTTTTTCCATCCAGTCTTTGTTAACCAGTTTTGTCCTCGGAGCCCTGTCACGCTCGCGTGTCTCAAAAGATCAAATCGTCCAAGCTGTTTGTCTTTGTTGTTAGAATTCAGCTGTTACTCTGCCAAACGAAATATCTCGAACTTTCGCTACGCGAAAGTCGCTATTAGCACGCGCGCGTCTGCAGTGTTAAATAGTTAAGAATCTTTTTTACCATTTTTCAAGAGAATTAGAGTAGAATACAATATAACCAAAAAAAAAGGAAATTTTGTTTAACCTTGAAATCAAACTTTTTTTTCACCCTGTACATGTACTTATTGCAATGTATTTTCTCAATTTTAATATTTAATATATTATTCTACTATATTAAATATTATATTATATTATATTATATTATATTATAATAACATTGTATTAATATTATATTATATTATATTAAATATATATTATATTATATTACATATTTCAGTATTTAAATATAACCCAGGCAACACAAATAATAAATTCCATCACTCATTGGAAAATTGCACACCATAAAAATTAGTACCGCAGTTACAGTTAGATCTCGAAGGTGAACAGAATCTTTTCACATACTACGCAAGAGTAAGGAACAACTGTTACTGAGATTGTGAAATGAAACACACCATCGTACAACAGGCATTTTGTCAAATTTTACACACCGCGCGGAATATTTGATATGGTATATCGAGATGAAAAACAGCGGGATTCGAGCGGAAGCCGAGGCAGCGAAATCGCGAGATCGCCTCCCGACGTAACACGACGGGCATTATTCTTTCAGTGGAGCCGTCGAGGAATCGCAAAGTTTTCACCCGTTCGAATCCTGTTGGAAGTTTGGCAACGGGGGTCCTCTCCCATCGAATTTATTCAGGATCCGCAAGTCGCCGGATTTCACGCGGAAGAGACGAGATGCATTTATTGCGAGCCGTATTCTGACTAATTCAGGCAAATCGGCCAGGCTTCTCTTCTCCTCCAGCGACTAGCTTTGCGGCCATTGAAACTGGCGAAACGAGAAGCAGATTCAGATCCTTCGCTCTGCGAAAGATCTCGTTCCGTGCGTTGATAACAACAGAAACTGTTCTCGAGAGATGAAAGATGAAATAAATAAAAGACGAAAAGTCACAATTTGAGGCAACGAGTCATTTCCACTGGTTTGTTAGCTCTGTTTCGAGAGTAACTTTATTTTGGATCCAAGTCAAACGAATCTCTCGATGACAACTGTTAACGACGGAAACTATTCTCTCAGAGAAATATCAATATCTTAACTGAAGTAACAACTTGAGGCAACGAGTCATTTCCACTGATTTATTACCTCTGTGTTTGGAAAGTAGCCTTGACTCGAGTCCAAGTCAAACGAACCTCTCAATTTCTTGCAAATCGTGCAATCATTAATTCATCGAAGTATGAAAAATAATCCCAGCAAGAAAGGGTGAAATTTATGCAACAGGATAGAAAATGGAAGAAAATGGAGTGAAAAATTATTCTACTCAACAGCCGAGTGACGAAATAATTCAGAGAAGAATCTAGAAGAAGAACCTCGTAGGATTATTCGAAGATAATCATTTTTCAAATATTTCGCCCACAAATGATACATATTTCTTTGCAAGAGAGTAAATTGTCTTTCACAGAAATTGTTACCAAGATTACCGATAATTACTGAATTATTTAGCTAGCTGAAACTAAAAGGTTTCATCGGAGAGATTAAAAGCGAAAAAAACAGAAAAGCTTTATGGTAATGATTTTGAAAAACCATTTAAAATCTCCAAGAATGCACTACTATACCATTCTGCTAATTCTAGTGTTAACACGTATAGGCACACTTTGAATCGAAACGAAGTGCAACACCGAATCGCGCGTATCAGAGACAGAAATCGAAACAGCAGTAGCAGACAGACGAAATGCCCTTCTCCAACGAAAACTGGCTACACCGAAAACATTATTCCAGCGATCATCCGAAAAGTCGGCGAAACAGATCCTCGTTTTCGCCGGGGCTAATCCGATTTCCAACGAAGGATCCCCGGCTCCAAAGGATTTCGCGTTTCACGTGATCACGATTTGACCGAGATATTCCTGCCGCGTCGGCGAGCACGCGGCTAAAACGGAAAGAGGTAGAGGGGATCGAAAAGTTTCGCGACGAAGTCAACTACAGGCGTAGCCTCCCCCATGGGAAGAAGTGGGAGGGTGGCGGCTGCGCGTCAAAGGAAATCAAATTCCCCGTCCAAGTTTCATCGATGCAAATATTCTTTTTGATTTAGACGTGCCGTGGAAACGCACAGCGCCACGCACGGGAAACAACTGGCCTTGGGAGCGTGTCGCGCCTCTCCGGGGAAGCCATCGCCTCTAACCGAATTGCAAAAACTCACTTTTCCAAAGTCCCCGCCGACTTTCATATTTCCCGCGGTGGACCATTCTCGCCAAAAGCGAACGCAACAATCGTAGATGTTTTACATTTGAAACATCGGCAAACCCAATCGGAATGACACCGAGAGATTTAAAAGTCTCTCGTTCGTTTAATTTTTGGTAAAAAAAAAAAAAAAAAAAAAAAAAAAAAAAAAAAAAAAAAAAAAAAATTTTTTGTTTTTTTTTTTTTTTTTTTTTT
>NW_025110236.1:25179-32805 GCF_011392965.1 Frieseomelitta varia
TTGTTTTTTTTTTTTTTTTTTTTTTGTATTGAATTGACAATTATCTGTATTCTGACCGATTGTAAAGTTATGTCCTCGGAACAAATTATCGTGAAATATTTCTTTAACCATTGTGTTTAGCACCAACGTGACTTAATAATACCTTTTTTAACTCTTTCGATTTGTGATAGAAAGAAGAAATATAATGTGGTCCAATTCGGAGAAATTATAAAGATGGCGTTGGGAATTTCGAAACCCACAGAAAATTGACACGCCGTACCTTGGCGCGCCTTGAGACCATACACACACAACTCTTGTTATCGCGCAATTTTGTCATCAGGCGCGTAATTTTGAAAGTTCGTTCAGGTGTGCAGGTTACGTGAATCACGCAGTGAGTGAAACTCGGACACCAACGATTAAAGTTTCAATACGAAACACTCGAATTCGGCAAATTTTCTCAATTTGCATGGGGTTGAACTTCGTTTCGCGCTGCCATTCCACAGAGAATAACCATTTTGGCCACTTTCTCCCCGTGGCTATTGGAATTTTAAAAGCGTTCGACGCGAAAGCTGCGCGAAAATTTTCGGAGGCATCTTCCGAGTCACGAAGGAGATCCAATAGTCGTTGGAATTGGCACTGGGAAACTGTAACGTTCCAGCGAGTGAAAAAGTCGTGCTCCGAAAGCGTAAAAAGACTTTTGCTCGTTTCCGTTTCTGCCTCTTCGTCGTCCCCCTCCTCTTTTTTTTTTTTTTTCTTTTCGTCTTTCTTTTCTTTCCTGGCGCACCAGCGAATTCTTCGACTCTAACACCATACCTCCACAATTCACTGGCAGCGCCATTGCTGGTTCGCGAACGTTCTCGTAAATAACCTCGGAGCGTGCATTATTTCACTCGAACCGTGTCATGAGTTTTGACTCGCGACAGTGAAATACGATGGACTTTCAGATGCTTTTCGCACGATCCACCGCCGAAAGAAGCGTTTCACGGACGTATGCATTAGGGAGAAAGTGTCTCCGGGACCATTCGATCGGCGGAGAACATCCAACATTCGGTTGGCGAGAGTCAAGTTATAATTTTACTTATCTGCTTGTGCAACGCGAGTATCAGTTCTTAAATCGCGATCAGAGCTCCGATTGTATTAGAAAGTTGAACGATATTGATAATAATATCTAATTTTGCAAAAATGGTCCCTCGTTCGTGGGAAAAAAATTTTCTTTTTTTTGTGTGTGTGTTGTTTACTTACATAATTTGCGATTTTCAATTCTTAAAATTTCTTTTTAATCTCGCTTCGTCGCGACCGAAACTCCGAGCGTAGAAATTTAAACGTTGTTAATAACATCTTATCTCATTTTACTTCGTTCTTTCGTTTTACTTCCTTGCAAATCAAGTTTTATTTGAATTTTATTTTATTTACTTATACAACGCGGAATTTCCGACAGAATTTCTTTCGCAATCTCCCTTACACGTGACCAAAGTTCCGCAGAAAGTTGAACGTTTTTAATAATGCCATCATGTTATAAATGGTCATTGATTTCGGAAGCTCGCGCAACGAAATTTTCAGCGCAATTATCAGTTCTCAAAATTTCGTTTGTAATCTCACTTCAGTTGACTAAAGTTCCAAGATTGTGGAAAGTTGAACGTCGTTAATAATATCTCGCGTGGCAAACTGATGTTAATAATAATTTCGACGCGCGTAGAGACGCGTACGTGGCGCGAAAGCCTTACAATCGTCGGGCAAAATGTTTATATTTAACCTAAAAATAAGTCTGAAGTTTCTTACGTAATCTTACACAGGTAAGTTGAATTCTATTTTCCCAACTGTTGAAACGTCGAATTTACCAGTGTGTATCAGTACCACTTAGAGAGAAGTGCATACGTTCACCATCGAATTAATTTCCCGCAACGTTGAAATGCGTTTTCGAAAAATCGGTAGAGGTCTCTCCCTCTCTCTCTCTCTCGTTTTCTCGTTTAACTGATCAAAATTTATGACTGACATGATAACAACAAACAAATAACATTACAAATGATAACAACAAAATCTGATATCATCAAAATTCAAAATTTAAAAATTTTTCTCTAACAAAAATCACACAAGACAGCGTGCACAAGGATTTCAATAATAATACTCTCCATTTTTGTCGATTCTAACGTCTCGTCGATAGAAACATTTTATGCCTGAGTCGTCGGTAGTTTAACCCAATTCCTGGCACGTCCCGGAAAAATATACCTAAATTCATCGCGCGTGTGTCGGCCCGACGAAGATAAACAGCAATTTCCAATTAGCGAGTGCCAACACAGCCCCCCACACACACACACACACACACACACACACACGGTGGCTGGTAGTTTCCGGAAAAATGCCCATTCTCTGATTCAACAGTTTAGATTATCCCTCGGCGAGGCTGCGAATCACTTCCTGCTCAGCGACTGCGTAAACCGGCGCAACCGGCGGCTAGGGGACGGAGAAGAGGGGAAGTCAATTTTAGCAACAGCCACGAAACAATATTTGTTAAATCCCGGCGAGTCTCGTTCCACTCTGCCGCGTACCCGGCGAAGAAGCCCCGCCGCCGCCGCCGCCGCTGCTTTCCTCGAGGCGGCGAATGCGATACGACACAACGCGCCTCTGTCCTCGGATCCGCTCCGGGAGGAGACTGTTTAAAACCGGCTGGCGCGGCAACGATCCTCCGATCGAGAGCGTCGAGATCGCGTGTGTAATCGTGTCCGTCGGGCACGGGCGGAAGGAAAGTGGTTGTGCCAGGCGTTTCAGAAACCAAAGGCACCGAGAGAGATCCGACCAGGCTCTATCTAATCCCCCTTTGCCCGTGAATTCCCGTCGAACCATCGCCATGCGAAATCGGCTTATGCACACGGCGAAAACGCATCGAGAGCTAATCGTCGATACGCCGATTTCCGATTATCATCTCGCCTACAGGCGAATTTCCACCGCCGAAGAGTTTCATCGTGCGATTAGATATCGGCTCCCTTTTCGCGACAGACGAATGCTTTTTTTTCTTTCTTCTTTCTTTTTTGGAGGGGAAATTCCTCCCTCCTCCAGGCACAAAATTCATTTCGAAACAAAAGTTTGTTCAATCCAGATCATCCAGATCATACGCGGCGGAAGTCGAGTGGGTTGGTATTTGCAGATCGGTGGTTTGTATTTGGGTTTCTCCTAAGCTGGCTCCGAGACTAGTTAGGTCCCGACTGATGGCTCTTCATTAGACAGTCGAGGTGAAGGATCCGTTATACTAAATTACGCGCGGATTAGATTCCGTTAGATTAGGTTATGCATAAATCAACTCTTTCTCTCTTATTAGGTTCGAGTTAGCACATTGTTAAGCGGAAGACGAGAATTCTCGTGTTTCAACGTTGCGGACGGGGAAAACGCTTTTCTGCTAGTCGTAGGGGACACGATCCAGGCAACGTTATATATAATTTACATTATATAATATTATGTAATAATTACGTAATAAAAATTTTTCAATAACATTATATATACAGTAATATTTCAATAACATTATATAATGTTACATGATAGATAAAATAAAATTTTATATAATTTATTTATAAATGTATATAATACAATTGGTATATAATTTATTTATAAATAATTAGTATATAATATAATTTATTTATAAATAATTACTATATAATTGAATTGTTCAATAACGTTATATAATTTTTCAAGAAGTAGCAAAATTGTTTCCTAACATACCAAACCAAGAAACGTTACTAGAGGAATTTTCATTTTACTTAACAAAATGCCTCCAAAATGAAAAATAATCAATATTTTTAATAATACACTTGTTGAATGCTACACATACTTCTCTTGAACCCTTTCAATCATATATTAAAATAATTCAAAAAATACGAGAAAACATAGGCACACCGTCCTCAATGTGTTAATACAAATATAAAATAAATAACAGTTAAAATCTAAAATACATAACAAGCAGATTCTTAGATATTACTATAAAAAATACATAGTGCTATTTCAGAATATTTTGTCAATGTGAATTAAAGTAGCGCATATATGCAATTTGCGCAAAGTTTCCCTGTTGCTCCAAAAATGTTCCGCCCCTGGCGGCAGGTTCGGCGCGCCTAAGTGCGATACGCAATGTGTTTGGAAACCTCGTTCCTCGTCCAGATCACACCCGGGCAACGATATTCCACGCCACGTTTGTTCCAAGCGTAATTTGACCCTTCGTTTCCGACGCCCGCATTCGAACAAAGATCCCTTTTCTTGCTACCGATAACCGAGCGAAACAAATTAGACAGCGAACGCTGTCCACTGGCCATTCGTGTGACGCCGATTTGCCACGAAGAGTAGCATTAAGTAGTAGTAGTAATGTGTCCCCGGAAGGTGATCGATAATTTCGTAATCGCGTTATTTACGGGAGGTGGACTCACACCCACCCACCCACCCCCTGGAGGAGGATAATTCAAAAAAGCAAACCGGCCGCGCGCGACGCGACGATAAATATTCCTGGCTGATTTATCGTCGTCGAAGACCGTTTCAGCGCGGTGTTTCTTCTTCTTCTTCTTCTTCGCACTTCTTCGCACCTCGCGGCGAAGTATCGATCCCCAAGGCAGGAAAGGAAGAAAGTGGAACGACTGCGTATTACGAACGATTGTGCAAACAACCGTCGCGCGGATTCCGTTCGAAACGTTAAGATACGAACGGGGGCACACCGGCTTTCCAGCTTTCTCGCTAATTGTCCTCGAAGAATCACCGGCCAGCTTGGCCGTTTATCCCTTTGCGCGCGCAATCTGCACGCTTCCGCGTGCTATTGGCAAGTTCCGCTGTGAGAGAAGACATTCATCTGATCGACGATGAAGAATCGTCGTAACTCGGTGAAAGAAAATCGTGCGATCTACTTGGAACGCACTTAAAACCGCCAAGTTTCTACTTTCTCGCCGTGTCCCGTGTTCGTTACTTTCACGTCACGCAGCGAGAAAAGTGAATTTTGGAAAATTGCAAACACCCGAACGTCTCTGAGAATGTTACGAAATTCTGTTTATTTGGTTCATCGAAAAGTGAAATTTTTTTTCTTCGCAACAGGCTCAAATCTTCTTTTCATTCGATTTGGAACATTAGAAATCGCAAGTTTAATCCTGATGTTCAATGTTCGATAAAATGACGAGAAAAAAAAAATTGCATAGCAAGTTTCAAGGGGTCGTTGTAGAGAAAACACTTCAGTTTTTAACACCGCGACGTCGTAAATAAAATTTTTCACTGTTCTTACGTAGGTATGAATTTTTAAAACTTCTTTCTCTAAAGAAAGGAACACTTCACCATCTGCTAAATGTTAAAATGTCTTGAAAGAAAAACGAACTCACGACTATCAACAATAGAAAGTTTCATACTTCGAAATGAGATCAAGTATATTCTTATACGAAGTTGTAACAGCTTCGAAGTATCGGTAATTTTTAATTACATTGCAAAGCTGATTCAATGAAAACAATTCTTTTTGAGAAAGCCAAATCTAACCTAAACTCTTCAACTTTCACAAAGCACTCTACGTATCTCGCGTTTTTGTATTCTACACGCAAATACTAAATATTATTCACGTTTCAGATTTGTTTAATCTTCCATTGAAATTAATTGTGGTGAAACTCTCTATAAAACAATTTATCTTTGCCAGAATAGCCTAACTTAGAAAGCATTACTACGTATCTTATCTTTCTTTCTCTGTACTCTACACGCGAATACTCGATAAAACATTATTCACGTTTCAGATTTGTTTAACCTTTCGTTGAAATTAATTGCGGTGAAAAACTCTATAAAACAATTTATCTTTGCCAGAATAGCCTAACTTAGAAAGCATTACTACGTGTCTTATCTTTCTTTCTTTGTACTCTACACGCAGGCAGTCGATAAAATATTATTCACGCGTCTAGACAGAAAACTCCGAAAGCACCCAAAGTTGAAAAAAATATATAGTCCCCTCGAGAAAAAAAATGTTTAATTCGACTGATTCCCGCTATCGGGAATATTCAGCTCAGATCCCAAATGGGGAGATGATTGAAAGTTGGCACAAGATTGGGAAATCCGAACGCCTGGTAACACCAATCAAACCTAACCTAATCTGGTCGTGATCGGAGCAAAATTTTCGCGACAACTGCTTGCGTGGCGACCGAGTAATCCCCGGATGGCGGCGCGTCTCACGTACAATGAGCAGGCGTAGAGTACAAACAGGCGTCGATACGAAATTGCGCGAGGCGAAAAAAACAAGAAAAAAGAGAGATGACAGCGAGGGGATTCGAGGTAGCGTAGAACGAGGTGGTTCGGTAAGTCAGCGGAGTAAATTGCCGCGGGCGCGAGTCCAACGACGCCTGCCACACTCGATAAGGAACGTTTACATACGACTTAAGGTGTCGTTACCTCAACGTTGATCGCAGCTACAACAGGCAAACACGGCCGCGCTTTCCGGCTTCGTCATCATCCAGAAACAATATCCGAATGCGTGGGATCGGTCGAGCCGATATTTTCACGTCGTTCGACAAACCTCTGCGGTGAAAGTTTGTCGTCTCGCGTCTGCTGGACACGCGATTACGTTGTCGGCGTCGAATCGATGGCTACGACGGTTTTGTTCCGTTTCAACGGTTGTTTGTTCCGTTAGTTTGCAAGGTAAGCGAATCTCTCTAAAATAGTCGTATACACGCATTTTCATAGGCGAGTGAAAGGCGACTTCCGCTTCGATCACCGAAAGTACACCGTTTATAATTGGCAACCCCCTAATTAGAGAAAGTCATCCTACGCGGTCAAACGTCAAACGTCAAACAACGAACGTCTTGGCCCACGCACGCCCACGATCCATCATTGACGCAATCGTCGATCATAACGAAACGATCATAACGTATCATTCTGCAAACGAAACTGCCATCATTTTGCACAACAAAGAGAGAGAGAGAGAGAGAGAGAGAGAGATATTTCGTTAATCTCGTCTGTGTTATTCGAAGGCAGTGTACGAGAAGGAATGATTAGGCTGGCCGGAGCAAAAGAGAAAAGAGCGGGAGAGCGGGTGGAGAGACGGAGATTGCACCGTTAGAGGTGGTTGATTTTAATTTCACGGGGCGCGATCCTTGGGTTACGGCCACGAACACGAACAGGAACACCATCTAAAGCGTCCAACCGTCTCGTTTCGTGGCGCGTTTGAACCGGTGATGCAACTGCAAAGCCACGCGGCCATCTGCATATCCGTTTTGGTGCCACCGGTTATTTAAAAAACCGCGTTGAATAATGCTTCCTTGATGTAATTGCGAAAAATGCCAAGCAACGCAATAAAAGTCGATGGAAACTGCATTTTCTAGGTTAAATTTAAGTTAGGTTTAGGTTCAAGTTCTTGTGATTTAGGCGTTAACTGAAAAGAAAGTTAGATGCAGGTTAGGTTTATGTTTAAGTTCGTGTGATTCAGGTCTAACTGAAAAGAAAGTTAGATTTAAGTTCAAGTTCGTGTGACTTGTGTTTAATTGAAAAGAAAATTAGATCTAGGTTAGGTTAGGTTTAGATTCCAATCCGTATGATTTAAGTTTAATTGAAAAAACTCAAATTTAAGTCAGGTTATGCTCAAATTCAAGTTCAAGTGTGACTTAGGTTTAACTGAAATGAAAGTTAAATTTAGGTTAAGTTAGGTTTAGGTCTAGGTTC
>NW_025110236.1:34011-36484 GCF_011392965.1 Frieseomelitta varia
GGTTCAAATTCATATGAGTTAGGTTTAATCAAAGGGAAAGTTAGATGTAAGTTAGCTTTGGGTTAGGTTTATGTTTAAGTTCGTGTGATTCAAATTTAACTGAAAAGAAAGTTAGATTTAGGTTCAAGTTCGTGTGACTTGTGTTTAATTGAAAAGAAAGTTAGATTTAGTTGAGGTTAGCTTCGGATTCACGTGATTGAAATTTAATTGGAAAGAAAGTGCATAATTAGAAGAGGAAGCTAACGACGATACAATCGAAACCGAGCGCATTGTAAATTGAACAGCACTAGCACTATTCGACACGGAGTCTGAGCAGCGCGATCGCGCTGCGTGGCACCGAAACCGATACGGACAAGCGTGTGAGGCCTTTCCACGGCATCGATCCCGCGTAATGGCCCATTACGATGCCTGATTTGCGCGTTATCCTGCCCAACGCAGAAGCCGCGAACTTTGTTGACGTTGTCAATTTCAGGTGTCGGGATTCGCGACAACGAACTGATCGACTGACAACGAACAAAGCGGGCCGAGCAAAAATTTCGCACGAGATTCGGAGACAACGCGGCACCGAGCGCGGAAAGTTTCGCGTAACCCCTTTTCGTGCGGAGGGAATGAAAAAAAAATAACACCCCGGACGGGATCGATTCCACCTGCTCGCGAATACTCTGACCTCTGACCCAGCTAGTGGCGCGTAATTGCTCGCCAGCCGCCAACGTCCAAATCCGACTCGGATAAAAAAAGAATTGTGGCGAGTCGAGAGACAAGGGGCACAAGCTGTCGCGAGCTCCTTGGCCCTTCCGTGGCGTTTCCAACTTAATATCGAGATATCGCGACGCGATTTATCAGCCCGGCACAAGCGTCGAGCACACAGAATCGTCGGCTCGAGCGCAACGTTGTATTTTACCCGGAGTTTTCATTCTACGACGCGCTCATACATTAGCTCGGTCGTAATTCACCGCGCGTACGTAGCGTTTCCACCCTCTCTCTCTCTCTCTCTCTCTCTCTCTCTCTCTCTCTCTCTCTCTCTCTCNTCTCTCCCTCTCTCTCTCTCTCTCTCTCTCTCTCTCTCTCTCTCTCTCTCTCTCTCTCTTCCTTCTTTCGGTTCGAGAGCGCAATATCGTGCGCATAGGATACCAGGATACCGGGCATTCGAGTAAATATGCCAGAAGTTATTCCCAGCGGCGACGCGCTGAGAGGAAACGATAGTTTTGGCACCGTCGTCTCATTCCCTCCCCTCGCTGTTCTCTCGCACCCCCGGTATCTACTATGTAGCATCAGCCAGTCTTTTACCTAGGACCTTCTCTCTCTCTCTCTCTCTCTCTCTTTCTCTCTCTCTCCGATCCTGATCCTCGTCTTGTCTTCCCTTCGCATCCGCACTCTGTTCCACTCTGGTCTGCTTTGCTCTTCTCGACTCGACTCGACTCGAGTCGACGAGCTCTCCTCCTGCGGGGAACCGGAGAACCGGAGGACCGGAGAACCAAGCGGAAAGTGCTTCCAGTTACGCGCTCGCGCGCGTTTAACCCGTTTGCGTGGCTGTCTACGTAACCGCCCGTGGAAAGAGCAGAAGGTGGCGGCGGCAGGAAGAGGAAACCAGCGTGAAAGAGACGGGGGCAACGTTTGCTAGAGAGGAACAGAAAGAGATAGATAGAGAGATAGAGAGAGAGAGAGAGAGAGAGAGAGAGAGAGAGGAGGATAAAGTGAAACAGAGAGACAGAGGGAGCTTGGAGGAGTGATCGATGGGGTGGCGTCCAAGCGTGTCTAAATAATTAGCTGTCTCTGTTCCGACCCTACACCGTTTGTAGTGGCCGCCCTATAGATAATACACCGTACACGACGCGTGTATTCACTGACTGCGCCCTCGCGTTACGTGGGAAGGGGTTGCTGGAGCAATAGAGACGGACAATGGCTCGTTTATTACATCGTTCGTGCGTGCGAGAGAGAGAGAGAGAGAGAGAGAGAGAGAGAGAAAGCTCGGGAGAGACAGCGTGATTTGCTGAGCCGGCTAGAATCGTGAATCATCCGCAACGCGTATGTAAAATTCACGGAGATTCACGGCGCGATACAATTTCGAAGCAGTTTTCACAGCTCCGTGGGTAAATTCGACGAACGTATATCACGCTTCGCGGTGGCGAGGGAATAAATAGCAGTGGCGGGGAAAGAAGTTGCGTCGATGAAGTCCTAGAGATCAACTACGATTAACCCTTCGCGAGACCAGTCCAGAGACGAAAACGGAGAGAAGAAGGGAATTTTGCCAGAGTCAAAATTTCCTGGATCTCGCCAATGAACGAGAATGGACGTGTTAACAAAGTTTCTCGGGAATACAGGGTGTTTCGTAACTTGTGAGACCCACTTCAGAAGCTGATTATACGCCTAAAAATAATGAAAAAAAGTTATATAAATATATGTCCTGTCTGTCTTCGTTTATGAGATATAATGAATTTTATAAACAGAGCAAACTCTAGTAAGCTAGTTTTAC
>NW_025110236.1:37021-70887 GCF_011392965.1 Frieseomelitta varia
AGCATCTTTTGTAAAAGTAATTAAAACAGAGAATTCATTATATCTCATAAACGAAGACAGATAGGACATATATTTATATGATTTTCTTTTTTCATTATTTTTAGACGTACAATCAGTTGCCGAAGTGAAACGAAATACCCTGTATATCGCAGGCCGATATTGAATATCGAAGTATTTCCCAGCTACATACTTTATACCCCGGCGAACACTTGCTTCCACTCCATCGTCTTACGTAAAATTTCAGATAAATCGACTTACGGGGATGATCCTTATTGAACCGAAGCTAATCTACGGCGGACCAGCCTCTCGGTCGGATCTCTCTTGTCTGCAGTTTCGAAAGTCGTAGTATCGTTTAATAGGAAGCTCGACGCGAGAGAGGGAGAGAAAAAGAACGAAGGGGAAAAAGAACGACGAGGAGAATTTGAAGAAACCAAAACGTTATTGGCCGATGCAACAATTCGCCGGCGCTTGTAATCGATCGTTGATAAATATTTGAGATATTTTCTCTCCGGTCCGGGAGATACAGATAAAGATAAACTGAGAGCACCGTAAATTCTTTATCCGACGAACCAGATCGGTATACCAATATTGGTACCGTGAAATACGTTTGTTTTCTTTTTCTTTTTCTTTTTTTTTTTTTGTGCGAAATGTAATTTTTCGAAAATTACGGAAATCGAAACTTACGTTACATAAAGCGAAATCGGTGTACGAAACAATCGCGAAATATAGCACGCCAAACAGCGAACGTTATTGAATACAAATCTTGCGCCCAACGAAACTAAAACCACCCCTATTGTTACATACACAGGTGTGCATGTGTGTATATGTATATATATATATATACACTTTCCATTACCATCGCCCTACAAAACGATCACGTAGCAACAAACAAACAGCGACCTCTGATTCCAATTCCGCTCTCGCAATTTCCAAAAATTCCAAATCTCTTCAATCCAATGAAACGCTTCTACCAAATATATATATATATATATATATATATATATATATACATAAATTGTAAGGTAATGGAGGAGGGAGAGAAAAATATTCGAGCAAGACGGGGAGAAGAGAAACGCGTGTTTGGAACAAGTTTCTCTCTGCCGGATTAAGAATATCGCCGCAAATATCGTCGAGCGCCCCCGAATCGCAAACACACGGCCCTCAGTCAGTGTTTTTCGAGAAGGAGTGAGGCTCGAAACTACACGGTAAAACACTTACGAACTATTGGCCGGCGCGGCATTAAATGCGGCTCACGTGCGATATAACCGTGCCGCTGGGCCAATCTGCGCTGTATTTTCCAGCGAATCGGACGAAAAAAAAAAAAAAAAAAAAAAAAAAAAAAACACGCGTGCACCGCGGTCTATTCGCGATTTTTCGATTTTGCATCCCCTTCCGCGGTTCGACAACATATTCGAACACTCGCGGCAAGTCGAATCCTCTCACGAACGTTTGTACTGTACGATAATTGTTAGAAACAAACGTCGGTAATTCCGTCTGAAGAGATGGCGAGTGCGTAGAGAGAGAGAGAGAGGAAGCAAGAGAAGACTTTTATAAATTACAGCTGTAATTAGTAGAGAATTAGTAAGAGAACTAGCATAGAAGCTCGTTGTTCGTAAAAGTAAAACCGTTCAAAGTAAAAGTAAAGATTAGGCTATTGCGTGTGATGTTCGTTCTGTCAAGCTTGTTATACGAGTCATTCTTTTCAGTACTGTGCCACGTGTTTCATCTGGAATATACATTCGTACAAAGTTAACAACTAGTGCTTGCCGATTTCAAGCATATTAGATAATAAAACACAAGAATAATAATCGAAATGAATAATCAAAATCTCACGTATATGGGGAACTGTTCCATCCGTGAAACTCGCTGAAAAGACACGCCGTATCCTTCCTCTCGTCGATATTTGTTCAACTTGCCAGTCAGTTCACGGGCAATCAATTTGCCCGATTACGATCGAGCCAATCGCGACGCGTTCCACATCCGCGAGACACTTCCATCCACGTCGTCCCTGTATTTCAATTTAATTTTTCCCCGAGAGCGAGAAAAGCGGTATTGAAAGCGGAGAGCGTGCCAGCTTCCTACGGCGAGACACGTCGTCAGACTCACCTCCCTCTCTCTCTCCTTCCTTTTCTCCCTTTTTCTCGAATCGAAACCTCTTTCACTCCCTTTTCCCTCCTCTTTTTCCTTTTCTTTTCTTCTAAAATATATATATCTTCGTGAGAGAATGCGCGTACGTCGCCGCACGGCGAGTAAGAAGACGACGCGCTTCGCCGTGGATCGCGGACGACACGAGCCGCGAGCATTGATGTCACGAGGAATTGCCGGTCTAATGAAAAGAGTCGCCGGCTTTCGACGCTCGTCCTGGTATTCAGGTTTCCACGAGTGGGTGGCTCATGGTGTTTCATTATCGGGAGAAGCCGCCCGGGGGCTCGCCACGGGTCACGCGTGCAACCAAGACGAGAAAGGAACGACTCGCCGTGGCCACGCTCGAACGAACAGTCGCGGGTCAGGGTTGTTCACGCTTTTAATTTCAGGGGGGGAAAAAGAACTGGGAGCACGGCCTCGTTTCGACTCGAAACGAACGTCTAGTCGATCGTACGCTACGGAGATCTTCGAGTACGTATTTCGAATGGAACTTGTCAAGTGCATAACAGGCAGAAAGAAAGAAAGAGAGAGAAAATTTTTTTTGCTCCAAAATTGTAATATTTTCTCAGTTTTAAATATATTTAAGTAAAACAAAATAGGCAGAGCAAATAATAAATTTGTTACTTCTCAATAATTTCTATCCAGCGATATCATACCGACGACAAGTTCGTAGAAGAAAGCGACGAATTATTGTATACGGTTCGGTCACTCGTTATGGTCCGCAAACCAGTTGCCAGAACAAGTAATGTCGTTTTCTGACACTGTGGAAAATTTTTCTTTTTATTTAAAAGTCGATACAGCTTCAATTTGCGATATAATTTAACAATAAACACACTATAAATGTGAATGTATTTAACTAGAATATAGATTATATTAGGCATAATGTTAGGGTTATGTTATAACATATTATACATTATATATTATAACATAACAAATGTTATAACAAGTAAAATTATATACTTAAGTAGAACAAAACAGGCAAAACAAATAATAAATTTATTACTTCGCAATAATTTCCATCCATATCGTGTGATGTCATACCGACGAGTTCAAGAAGAAAGCGACGATTTATTAAGTACGGTTCGGTCACTCGTTATGGTCCGCAATCAGTGCAAGTGGTTAATGACGGAGAATTTCCATTGCACGGGTATGTAACGTCAAAATAAGATTTTGCAAATTTCGAGTGGAATTTGTCAAGCTTCGAAAAAACGACTCACAGAGAAAGAGAGAGAGAGAGAGAGAGAGAGAGAGAGAGAGAGAGAGAGAGAGAGAGAAAGAGGGGAATTTTTTTCTGTCCTTTCTGCCTTTAATGGCGGAAAATTTTCGTCATCAAAGAAATCTCTGCGAAACGCAATTTCTACGTTAGCAAAAAAAAAAAGACAGAAGAAAATACCCGCAACAATCGCGGTTAAATTAAACCAAGCAAACGAAACAAGCAGCATCCGATAATACAGTCAGAGCTCATTACGCTTTCCCCGACGGTGCATCCTCTAATCCATCTTGCCGGCGGCGACGGCGCGCACCAAGGGGGAAAGATATTGGTATTCCCGCGGAAAATATGTCGAGGCAACGAAATTCCACGGTGGAGGGTGGGCTCCACCGTCGAAAGAGCCTTTAAAGTCGCCAAGTCGCTCGAAACAAATTATATACGGGGGGGGGGGAAGAGAGAGAGAGGAGAGACGAAAAGAAAAAAGAAACTGAAGAGAAACTCTCGTCCAAAGCTCGAACCGTGCAGATCCACGGAATACTTCTTCTTTCTTTGCGCGCGCCGGAACTATTCTAGCTTGCGTACAAGTTAACAATTCAAACGATTTCGCGTGTGTTATTAATTCGAACGAACGATTATTAATTCGAACAGCTGTTGTTAATTCAGACGATCGAAAGGTTTAACGGCTGACTTTGGAAAAGAAACTTTCAATATTTAACGATCAGGCGTCGACGATCCCGTACAGATATGTACGGGGTTGGCCAAAAATCACTTTCTACTATAAATCCGTGATTCTTTTGTTATACATATTTTTTAACAACATTATGTAATAATATGTTATAACGTTATTATACAATAATATAATATATTCGAAAGAAATAATTTTTAAAACACGATGAAAAAATCATGCTTGAACTGAAGTCTAATTTAAAAATAATTAAAATTAGTTTTCTCTTATATTCTGATGTTTTATTAAAAAAAATCAAAAAAAATAAGTGAGAAGAAACTTTTGGCCCACCGTATCCGAAATACGTTTCAATGCGATCAAGTAATACAGTGCAAGAGCAATAATTGTCTAAAAAATGATCGATAATGGCCTCTAACTTATCAGGTACGTACAATCGTACGTTAATCGTATGTTGATCGATGCTTTCAAAGATTGATTAAAAGAATCACGTTTCTTCTCGTTGTTGTCAAAACAAACAAAAAAAAAGTCCATCACTTTGTGGACCAAAAAATGCGGCAAAATTACACTTGGGACAACCGGTAAGTAAATAATAGAATTTCTTTGGCGATATTTCTGGCGAGAACGAGGAGGAGAAAGGCTGAAGAAGCGTGGCGCGAGAAGCATATGCGTGGCCGAGAGAAAGCTCCGCGAGAGACACACACCCGTATAAAATATACTTAATCTGTATTCGGGGCACGATCCCTGCCCCGGTCGGCTGCCTCGCCGGCGGGAATACAAAATTCCCGTATTCAGATGCTTTGCGACAGAAATTGACTTTATTGAGGTTTATTGATCCGCGATATTGTGTTCTGGCTGGCCTCCGCGCCCGTTTCCTCCCTGCCGCGCGTCTACACGTCGCATCGCGCGGCACCGCGTGTGCGACGTGCTCTCTCCTCTCCGGTGAGCACACGCGTCTTCTGCTTTTCCCTTTCTTCACTTCCGCGTCCTGCTTCGCTTCGCTCTCTAACGATCGCGAGAGGAAGGTTACGTCTTCCTCTTTGTGTCTCAGCTCGACCGACAATCGCGTCTGAATCTCGCTCGTGTACGCAGAATAATATCACTCTTCTCTCGATAAAAAAATATCGTAATTTCAGTAGAAACAGTTTTATTTGTCTCAATTAAAAAAAAAAATTAATTATATCTCAATTAATTACATTCACTGTTATTTGCCATTTATCAGTATTGTAGGCTGCTCGTCTCAAGAATTCGTGCTGATTTCGATGTGAAGAAGTTCTCGTCAACTTTACATTGAGTTTTTTCCCTTGCTTAAACTCTAAATAAGACTCGGCCCCCCCTCTGTTTCAAGGAATTGCTGAGAAATTGATCATTTAATTACGCTAAACCTGAATTCGGGCCTTACGAATTTGAGACATTTGTTGCAATTTGTTTCCCCAGAAAAACGGAAATTATTTACCACTGCTGACCTAATGCAATCTAGCTCGAGGTCCAAAACTCGCGGCGACACTTCCGCTGTCAATCGCCGATGCGAAACCCGAGACGATAATTAACGAATGTTATTAGATACACGTTCACAGCGTCCCGGAGGGACGTAACACGGCCACCACACCGACGAATCAAACGCGCTCGGGCTATTATTCTTCTCAGAGCCTAGACTACTAGGACTAGTCGTGTAATAAACGTTAATCTGTATTCCACGAGCTGCGGATTACACCTTGCTGCAAAACCTCGAAAAGGAAGATCCGCAGAGAGAAGCAGAGAAAGAGAGAGAAAAAGAGAGTGGAGCTGGCCATTAAATCAAAATCCGCTAGAAACAAAATAGCTAGAAACGAATCAAGAATCCACGAAGCTTGAAATTCGCATTATTCGTCGAATACTAATCAAAGAAGTAAAGAATTCGGGGAGGATGCTGGCAGATCTAACTTCGGACCGCGAAGACTAGGAACGAAGCCGAGTAACAAAGTTGTTCTGAGACGGGCCTAAAGGGTCCCTGTCGAGCGAACAGGTTTCGGTTCTTACAGTGACGTGGCCGAATGATGACCAGAATTTCACGGTGATCGAGCCATCGAACAACGTTGCAGGTATATACATACGTGATCCACGTGAGCACACGAATGCTGCTACGAGTTGCAAAATAATCGAAGGGCGAGCAGCTTCGAAAGCCAAAATATAGATATATTTTGGTGTGTAATGAATGACAAATATAACAAATATAATATATAAATACAGATCACGATACAGAAAATATAATACATAAGTATTATATGTTATAAATTATACTATTATTATATTAAATTGTTATATTTATAATATAATTATATTGACAAATATAACAAATATAATATATACATACAGATCACGATATAGATAATATAATATATAAGTATTATATGTTATAAATTATACTATTATTATATGAAATTGTTATATTTATAATATAATTATATTGACAAATATAACAAATATAATATATAAATACAGATCACGATACAGATAATATAATACATAATTATATGTTATAAATTATACTATTATTACATTAAATTGTTATATTTATAATATAATTATATTGACAAATATAACAAATATAATATATAAATACAGATCACGATATAGATAATATAATATATAAGTATTATATATTATAAATTATACTATTATTATATTAAATTATTATATTTATAATATAATTATATTGACAAATATAACAAATATAATATATAAATACAGATCACGATATAGATAATATAATATATAAGTATTATATATTACAAATTATACTATTATTATATTAAATTATATTATTATCTGTATTTACAATGTATAAACAGATAATAGAATAATATAATATATAAATATTATAATAAATGTGATGTATAAATATATAGACGACATTCATAAATAAAGATAATATAATATGTAATATACAGTGTACGCAAATATTATGTAATACATAATATAGAGTAATACACAAAATTGTACCAATAACAATGAAAAATTGTCAACCATTTAAACTAATATCTAATATTGTGAAAAAGTAAGTAATGTAATCCACTTGTTTATGGCTCCTAGAAGATTATATTTTAATAATCGTGAGTACGTTTCATTTTTTTTTTTAATGATTTTACATTACGAAATAAATGAGAATGACAAAAAAAAAAAAAAGGAAAAAGAAAAAGAAGAAGCAGAACGAATGATACGCGACTGGCCATCGACATGGTGTAACCAGGCCGCAGGCCAGCGAATTAGCCACGGTAGGGGAGGGGGGTGGCTGACGAAGGGAACGTGGCGAGAAAATCGGCCGTTCGCGATCAAATATTGACACGCCGGCGGTGAATACGATTTTCGCCCGGGCCGTTATAAACGTCGAATTATCGGCCGCGCGAGGACGCGCCAATAATATCGAATAAATTCCAGCGGCGGTACGCGCGCGAGCATTTTCATTAATGCGATTATCGGGGCCGCTGTTGGAGGTCGCGGCCCGTTCGGAGACGTCGCCTCGCGCCACTCGTAATTTATCCGCGCAACGAAGGGAAAGAACTACAGACAGACAGAGAGAGAGAGAGAGAGAGAAAGAGAGGCACGACCAACCGAATTTGGTCCCCTCTTTCTCTCTTTCTCTCTTTCAATTCTTATCCATCTATCTATCCGTCTCTTTCTCTTCCGGTGTCTAGGCGAGAGGTAAGTGGAACGCTTACTGGAACGAGACCAAGTGGCTCGTGGATCAGCCACGACGCGAGTGTAATTATCCGCTTGAGGGACTCGCGAGAGTAACGCGTGCACCGCGATCGATGAGCTTCGATTTTCTGCTTCGACTCGACGCGCGTCGTTTCGCTCGCCGTTTCCAACGGGATAATCAATGATAATCAAGGACTAAAATTGTCTGCTAGGCGCGCGAGAGTGAGCCGTGGCAAGCAAGTTCCCTCTCGCGAGCTGAGAAATTTTGTCACTGCTCGTACGACGACGGTGGTAAAAAAGAGGGTTACTCCGTGAACCATCAATGTGTCGCATGCTCGCACGAAAATTCTCACTCTCCCTTTGTGTGTGTGTGTGTGCGTGTGTTGCACTCTGGCTACAATGGCTGATCAGATATGTAGTGGCGACGTAATAGAGAGGCATTTGCGTTGATAATTCGATCGTACGCGACCGAAATTGGACACGAGGCTTCGACCAACTGGACGTGCTATGTTTGTTAACCGTAATTCGCTGCAGCGTTGTTGCGACGAAAGGGGTGGTTGGGCGGCTGCTAAATCCGCCGATGGTGCGGAAAAAGAAGAAAAAAGGACAAAAAAAAAGAAAGAAATTCGTCGCTTTAGCCGAGCGGCGTTTAACGAACGGGTAATTTTGTTTCGCGTGTTTCGAACGGGGTAATGGGAGGACGCGTAAACGCGATTATTTATGCGGTTAAACGGCGTCGTGACGTTTCGCGCCGACGAAGGAACGGGGAAATCACGCGTCATACGCGAGTAATCGAGTCATCGTCGATTTTTCTTGAACGAAAACTCTGTCAATATATTGACCATTTTGTTCGAGAGGCAACTTTATTTATTATATCCCGCGTTGAAAAAACTTCTCTACTGTATATTATAATTATTGTATATTATTGTATAATTACTGTATATTACTGTAAATACATTATTGTATAATTATTGTATATTATTGCAAATATATTAATGGATAATTATTGCAAATATATTATTGTACAATTATTGTATATTATTGCAAGTATATTATTGTACAATTATTGTATATTATTGCAAATATATTATTGTATAATTATTGTATATTATAATTATAATTAATTACAAGGAGAAAACTTCCATGTAAGAGATACACACATACGTCTATCTATTAAGAAAACAGTCAATTATTTTTCGGTCAAGCCATCGACGATACGCGAACGTTCATCCAATTGAATCAAAGAAAATACAGCCCGTAGACGGCCGAATGCGAATCTTCATCCATCTTCCGAGTCCCCCTTTGCACGGCGAGAAGAAGAAGAAAAAGACGAGAATGTTTTCTCAGGAGGAGAGAACTCGCCGCGCAGGGAAATTGTGAATTAAACGCGAACGCGTTTCCTTCGTCGTCAACAGAGAAAGAGAGAGAAAGAGAGAGAGAGAGAGAGAGAGAGAGAGAGAGAGAGATGGCGAGGAGAAGAAAATTGCCCGGCGAAGCCAGCTATCCGGGAAGGAGATACCCGGATCGAGAGTAAATGAAGAAAGGAGACGAGGAGGCGAAAAAGGAAAGAGACCGCTCCCTTAATTCCCAATATTTTTTTGTCAGAGACACACCCTTCAGCTCCGGCTCAACTTGTTGCGCTTTACGAGCACGTCGCCGCCCGCTGGAAATTCCTATTTGTTCCGGTACGCGGGAACCTGCTCTGTTCCAGGCCGCGCCAGCAGAACGAGAAAGAAGGCAAACGAGAGGGAAGAAAAAAAAATAAGAGACTGACCGAGGAAAGAAATAGAAACGGGATGAGGGAGGGGGCTGGGAGTTCGCCGAACGGGAATGTCAAAGGGCGACGAAGGTAAGAAACGACGCGTGTTCGCCGACACACGTTCACGCGAATCTTCCATGCAAAATGGAAAATGAAAGAGAGAAATCGAAAGAGAGAGAGAGAGAGAGAGAGAGAGGAGAGGAAGCTACCATTGGTCCGTCGAGTTCGGGAGGGTTCGCCTCGGAAATCGAGTCTCAAGGGCAAATCGAGCGCCACTGGGTTGGAAAGAAGAAGAGGAATAACAAGGGCGGTGCCGCGAGGGTAACGAGAGAGAAGAAAAAAAGGATGAAGAGAGAGAGAGAGAGAGAGAGAGAAGCCTCGAAGAAAGGGAGTTGGTAGACGCGAAGGAAAGCGGAGAAAGAGATGAAAAAGGCGTCACGCTGGATCTGAGAAACAAATTGCAAAAACACGGGGGGGGGAGAGAGAGAGAGAGTTGAAGAGCTGCTTTAGGATGGTTTAACGACAAAGAATTGCAAGTAATGGCAGGTAACGCAGCCTATTTAACGCCTCCGCCTCCATCTTCTTATCCTACCCGCAGCTTAATATATAGAAATAACCTTAGCGTCCTCACCCCTCCCCGTTAATATTTCCTTATCGTCGCGTCTCTCGCCTCACCTGCATTAACAACACGTCGACTCCGACTTGCTCCCGCTATCTTCAGCAGCGTGCTCGTCCGACCGAATTATTACGCTTCCAGGATACAATTTCGACCCGTACGTAGGAGATAACGGGATGCTAGTCCATCTACACGTTGACGCGAGCGTCCCCCCCCCCCCCCCCCCTGGTAGCCACTGTCGACGCGGCACGATTCTCTTGAATTCTCTTTTTTCCTCCGTTCGAAAATTGAATTTGAAATTTCGATCAGTCTTCGACCGACTGGCAGTCGACCACATCGAACATGTAAAATTCTTTTTTTCTTTTTTGTTTTCGACTGCGAGCACTATTCGTCTTGTTTGCTACGATAAATACACGTATAAATATTTATTGCGAAATTAATTAATTAATTTGGGACGAAATTTCAGAAAGACACCAAAGATTGATGGGAATTTAAAGCTCGACGAATATTTTTTTTTCTTTTTTGTTTTCGATTGCGAGCACTACTCGTCTTGTCTGGTACGATAAATACATGTATAAATATTTATCGCGAAATTAATTAATTAATTTGGGACGAAATTTCAGAAAGACACCAAAGATTGATGGAAATTTGAAGCTCGACGAATATATATATATATATTTTTTTCGTTTTCAAGTACTACTCGTTTTGTCTAGTACGATAAATACACGTATAAATATTTATCGCGAAATTAATTAATTAATTTGGGACGAAATTTCAGAAAGACACCAAAGATTGATGGGAATTTAAAGCTCGACGAATATTTTTTTTTCTTTTTTGTTTTCGATTGCGAGCACTACTCGTCTTGTCTGGTACGATAAATACATGTATAAATATTTATCGCGAAATTAATTAATTAATTTGGGACGAAATTTCAGAAAGACACCAAAGATTGATGGAAATTTGAAGCTCGACGAATATATATATATATATTTTTTTCGTTTTCAAGTACTACTCGTTTTGTCTAGTACGATAAATACACGTATAAATATTTATCGCGAAATTAATTAATTAATTTGGGACGAAATTTCAGAAAGACACCAAAGATTGATGGAAATTTGAAGCTCGACGAATATATATATATATATTTTTTTCGTTTTCAAGTACTACTCGTTTTGTCTAGTACGATAAATACACGTATAAATATTTATCGCGAAATTAATTAATTAATTTGGGACGAAATTTCAGAAAGACACCAAAGATTGATGGAAATTTGAAGCTCGACGAATATATATATATATATTTTTTTCGTTTTCAAGTACTACTCGTTTTGTCTAGTACGATAAATACACGTATAAATATTTATCGCGAAATTAATTAATTAATTTGGGACGAAATTTCAGAAAGACACCAAAGATTGATGGGAATTTAAAGCTCGACGAATATTTTTTTTTCTTTTTTGTTTTCGATTGCGAGCACTACTCGTCTTGTCTGGTACGATAAATACATGTATAAATATTTATCGCGAAATTAATTAATTAATTTGGGACGAAATTTCAGAAAGACACCAAAGATTGATGGAAATTTGAANCTCGACGAATATATATATATATATTTTTTTTTTTTTTTTCGTTTTCAAGCACTACTCGTTTTGTCTAGTACGATAAATACACGTATAAATATTTATCGCGAAATTAATTAATTAATTTGAGACGAAATTTCAGAAAGATACCAAAGATTGATGGGAATTTAAAGCTCGACGAATTTTTTTTTATTTTTTTTTTTTTTTGTTTTCAATTGCAAGCACTACTCGTCTTGTCTGGTGCGATAAATACACGTATAAATATTTATCGCGAAATTAATTAATTAATTTGGGAATTTTAGAGAGACACCAAAAATTGATGGGAATTTGAAGCTCGACGAATTTTTTTTTTTTCCTTTTTTCGTTTCCAAGCACTACTCGTCTTGTCTGGTACGATAAATACAGGTATGAATATTTATCGCGAAATTAATTAATTAATTTGGAACGAAATTTCAGAAAGACACCAAAGATTGATGGGAATTTGAAGCTCGACGAATAAACAATCAGCGTCGAGACGATTTGTATCAATTTTTTGAATTATGGCTTGAAATACAGTTTAACTGATTTCGTACGTTTTCTGAACGAAGGATGTACGTGATTAACAATCCGAAGTTTCTTCAGTCGAGCTTAACGTCTAGGCGATTTAAATTGTTGCTTCGCTTCTCCGAAAGAAAAGGAAGAGAGAAAGGATCGAAGCGAGCAAACGAGAACCATCGGACGCGTAAAACGCGTCGAGAACTCCTTCAACTCCGATCCCAACGAAACGCCTGGATTTCCAATTCAAGCCGCGGCGCTGTTCCGCGGTTTCGTTTTTCGCGCGATTAACGGACCGAGCAATTAGTTTCACCGATTCCATAAAACGGCACGCCGGGAACCATGAAATTTTTTCACCACTCGTACGAACCTTCCAACGCAAATTCAGCGATATCTCGCTTGATTTGCGCGCCTGAAGTATTTCATAACACTCGCCGTCCGATAGCATCGTGATTTCTTTCGCGCAACCAATTTTCAGCCCGAGTCGAGTCAACCAAGGCAAGGCAAGGCAAGGCAAGGCAAGGCAAGGCATCGCCCGAGAGATAGCCAAAAAAAGAAAGAAAAAAAAATTCCCGACGAGCGTTACGTCGATCAAAGAGGCCGGGGTCCCTCGCGCCTCCTTTACAAGGCGAATCCAGCGAAAATCGTTGCGAAAGACTGAAATCGCATTAAGCCGGGAGAGCGGCGTAACGAAGGTGAATGTAAACTGGGCACGAAAGGACCGGGCGTGTATAAAGCAAAGGGTAGGTAAAGGTGCGCGTCTACTAAAAGGGAGAGAGTGAGAGAGAGAGAGAGAGAGAGAGAGATTGAAAGATGAAGAAAAAGAAGGGGAGGGAAAAAAGACATCGAGGCATCGACATCGAGGTCTGAGACGCGTATATGTACACGTCAGTCGGGCCGAAACGAGATCTGACTCTCTCTTCTCTCTTTCTCTCTCTCTCTCTCTCTCTCTCTCTCTCTCTCTCTCTGTTCGTTCCTTCGGGCGAGACGTAATATTAACTCTTTGCACACGACTGTCCCTTCTAAGGGGACATCGTACCTAAATCTACAGCTCGGACTTCCTCGTTTTATAATTTACTGATAATTATAACGGGCGTATACATTTGGTGTTATATGACGCGACGTATAATTGTATATTTTGGACGTTGAAACGATGTGAAATACCTGACTAGTACTTTACGTTTCTAAATATTAATATTGATTATTAATTCATTAACGGCGATCACTCGATCACGAGTGTTGAATCATACGGTGTAAACAGACTAGATATCGCTGTAACGACACATTGTTTCACTTTTTTGTTTAGGAATGGCGCAGCCGAAGCAAAAGTATACAAATTATAGACTAAACATGACAGAAGTACATATCAGAAGGCTACTTTTAAAAGACAATCAGTTCTATAAAGAAACGAAATAAAGTTCGATATTATATAAGTTCTATAATATTATAATATATAATTAATAATATAATTATAATATTATAATATATATATATATAATATATTATAATATATAATTATAAAGTTCTATAATATAATAGAGTTCTATAAAGACTCTTTGTTATATGTGTGATATGTGTTTGTGCCAAACCTTACTCTTGTTTGGAATGTTTCAATAAACTCCACTAAAATTACCAAACTACAAAAAAAGAAAAAAAATTACTTAGACGCCAACCAAAGGGAAAAGTTCACTGTCAATCCCCGGGGACTGACGCCGTGCTTAATGTGTTAATTAAGCTAAAGTCACGATAAAGTCACTGAATTTCCAGAAAAGAGTATCATTTTCTTTCAATGCAATTTAACTCAATTCCACAGCGACTGCACACGTACACTCTTTACGTTTGACGAGTATAATCGTTCCGGCCATACAATATAAACACACACACACATTTAAAAATGATTGCCAAGTTAAAAAGAACGGATTCAGAATACCAAAAAAGAAAAAAAAGAAAAAAGATTGTCTTCGACCCTGGCGATAAGAAGCAGTCGTCACGTTGATCCAACTTGCAACCGGAAGCCAGGAACTGGTCGAAAGACCGGGGACACAGCGCCGAAACACGGGATCGCGGTATCGTTCCTCTTCTCTCCTCTCCATCGCGACGGAGAATGGAGTGGAGAACGCCGTTGAAAATATTCGATTTCCGCAGGAAGGAGGCGAGCCGTTCTCTGAAAGTAGGCGAGCCCCTTAAACCGTTCGGCACGTAGTAGCCGAGGCTCGAAGAATAGGGACGAAACGGGTCCTCAACTTCTCGCACTTCGGTCCCTGAAGAGAGAAAGAGAGAAAAAGAGCCGGCAAGAATCTCTGCAGCCGTTTCATTCTCGCACCTTTATTCCCGTCATATTTCCACGGGCCGCTTTCTCGCCTCCTCCTTTCCTCCTGCTCGTCCTTTGTATTCATGAGCCGGGAATACACGGATGAAATTTCCGATCGTTGTAAACGCGGGAGAGGGGAAAAAAATTTTTTCGCGTGACTCTACCCTATAGAATTTGATATTGATTCGTCTTTGTATTTAATGTGAAATTTAAATTTTTATAATTGCGAGAATTATTAAATTCAGTGGATTTTAATTTATAAAAAAAAAAAAAAAAACGTTAATCAAAGAGAATGACTTGATCTTTAATTTGAAACTGATCGAATAAATTACCATTAGGGGTAACAGCGTTATATTTTTTATAGATTTTGTAGAAAGAAAAAAGAAAAAAATGACTGCGACCTCGATGTTGAATTAAGATAAATTTTAAAAGTTTAATAATTAAGTATCCTTTAATAGAATTCTATGCAAATTCGTTTCTTTATTCTTTACTGAAAAAAAGAAAGAATAACTTTGTTTCGTAAAACAGAGAGAGAGAGAGAGATAGGGACCAAAGAAACATTCGAATACAAGAGAAAGATCAGAACGAAGAAAATGACAGCGACGAGTCCCGATCCTTCTCTTCTCTTTCTTTCTTTCTTTCTCTCTCCCTGCGTCGTAAAGGAGAGGAGGTGTCGGGCAAAAAATCAAAGAGAGATCCGGGACCCTTATCGAGTCTCTCCCTTAACGGGAAGCCGGCGGTCGACGGGTGGAAGAGACCGCAGGAGAGGAGAAACGAGACGCAAGAGAGAAACGGAGAACCGCTGGCCGGAGGAACGAAGCCACAATGCCAACCGATTGATTTACGTTGCTCGTTACGCGGTCCACTGCTCCGAAGAGAGAAAAATAAATTGATAGAGGGGGCCGGGAGTCGCTGGCGGAAGAGGGGGGAGGTGGAAGAGAAGCGGAAGAAAGACGAAGGCAGGACTGAGAGAAGAAGAGGACTCTCGCTGATCCGTCGCGAGATGGAGCCGCGCTTTTCGTAAGAGTGACTCTGCGAGAAAGAATTCCGAGGAAGAGAGAACAAAACAAAACGAAACGAAACGAAACGAAAGAAAGAGGGAGTCGACTCGATGAGAAATGCAAAACGAAGCGGAGGGCGGGAGGGGGAGAAACCTCGTTCGATCACGTCCGCCCCACTAATCGCGACTTTTGTTAAGATCGACGATCGTTTTTTCTCTTCGTTTCCGCGGCAGGCAGGCCCCAAACTTATCCAATAAAGTCGTCGATCTCGCGTCGCGGCCCGAGTTACGTGATCCCGATGCGAAAACAAATCTCCATCGCGCGAACTACGGCGTGTTCCCTCGTAACACTAATTCGACGATCGAGACGTTTTCCCCGCCTCGATCGTCTGCCCATCTGCCCAGCCGTACACTTTCTATTTTCGAACCAAAGCGGTGAGATCATCCGGAGATTTTAATCGACCCGCGGCGCAATCAGGCCGCCTCGCGCCGCCACGAGAATCGAAACGTTCGGAGTAACCTGCGACGCGTGATTCTTATTACTGAATTTATGAAAAGTGTATTTCTGAAAAGTGGAGGATGCCTGAAAGATCATTAAGTTGGTCTAAACGAGACAGCTTTCAAAGAACGTGACAGCTAAATTGGAGAAAATAAATTAGAAAGTTAAATTTTCATTTAAGGAAGCGTAAAAGATTCACTGTTGATAATTAATATTCCAATTGTCAACCCGTGGGTCTTAATAACCTGTGATATTTAATTCTTATTACTTGAAAACTGAATTTTTTAAGAGTGGCGGAAGTCTAAAAGACCATTAACTTGGTCTAAACAAAGAACATGACAGCTAAATTGGAGAAAATAAATTAGAAAGTTAAATTTTCATTTAAGGAAGCGTAAAAAATTCACTGTTGATAATTAATATTCCAGTTGCCAACCCGTGGGTCCTAATAACCTGTGACACGTAATTCTTATTAGTCGAAAACTGAATTTTTGAAGAGTGGCGGAAGCCCAAAAGACCATTAACTTGGTCTAAACAAGCTTCCAAAGAACGTGACACCTAAATTGGAGAAAAAAAAAAGATTAGAAAGTTAAATTTTCATTTTAAGTGCTAAAGATTGTGGGCCCTAATAACCTGAGACACGTAATTCTTACTACTCGAAAAGTGAATTTTTGAAAAGTAGAGAGCATTAACTTCGAGGTCTAAACAAGTTTCAAGAAGCAAAGAACGTCCAAATTAGAAGGGGGGGGGGGGAAACAATTAGAAAGTTAAATTTTCATTTAAATAATTTAGTTAAAAAGTAAATGATTTAGCTGAATTTTCACGTAGATAATTTAGTTAAAGAAGTAGAAAGTGAAATTTTCATTTGAAGTAGCGCGAAAATTCTCGAATTGCTCGGACAAAAGAACAGCGCGTGCGCGCTTCAAGTCGTCGAATTTGCAAAACTGGACAAACACTCCCCGTTCCGCGAACAGGACAAAGATAAAGTGGGTTTGCAGAGCGAGTAACGCGCGCGTTTGCACGGCCGTGTAAACCGAGCCGATTGCGATGGCACGATGTAACTCGCGCGGTGACTCACGCGGGCTCGTTCGAACGAGATTGACAGGTTTATTCGAGATCGCACGATCGAATTATCGATTCCCGAGAAAAAAAAAAAAAAAACCAACGACGTTCCATCGACAGCGAATAAAAAATAAGAAAAAAAAAAAAAAAAAATGTCCAATAATCTTCAACAGAGCTCGAACTAGGTATGTATGTATGTACGTATAGAGAGTCTAGGCTGTCGCGTAAGAAGCGTCTTATCAATCGCTTATCTAAATCCGTCCAATTTGACGCGACGCGGAACGTCCGTGCTCGATCTTGGGTAAACGGGACGGTGAGGTGCGATGTGTACACGAATAAACGAATATCGAGCGAAGGAATATCGAAAGGGGGAGGGGGGGGGGGCACTCCTCGCCAAGGTTCTCATCGATATTCGCAGCAGCAGACGCGTGAGAAACGAAGCGCGGACTACGCTAGTGTAGCTGGCTCTCACCGAGCTCGAGAAACCCGAGCGAGAAAGAAAGAAAGCGGCAGCGGGATAGAAGAAAAGAAAGCGGGAGAAAAAAAGAAGAGAAGACGGATAAAGAAGGGAGGGGGGGGGAAGAAGGCAGCAATATCTTTCGGGAAGTAATCCCAGTCATTAGTGTCTCGATCGGTTTGCTCTAATACTGTGCCAGCAGCCCGGTGTGTATCCTTCTTTCAGACTCTCTCTTCTCGCGACTGGAAACCGATCCACCTCCGCTATCCCGTCAGGTGACTAATGGATTCGAGGACTGGTCTCGATTGTAATTGCAGATGCGGCCGATACACACGGATCTGCGCACGTTCCACAGTTACACGCTGGATCTTTGCGAACGCGTCACCACCGTGTACTTCCTTTTTTTTTTTTTTTTTTTTAAATCTTTCTACGACTCCCGGTTTCGATTAACTGCGATTAACCTCGTTTTCGAATTCCTTCTGCCGGTAGATCAAAAATGGGTAGATAGGTATAGCGGTCCACAGTCGGGGAGGCGAAAGTGAACGTTTAATCCCCTTGACCGTGCACGTAGACAGTTAACTTCTTGCGTGTCACGCACGTCGAGAATTTTTGCAACATTTTCTCCGTTTTACGTATATTTAAATATATAACTATAGGCAAAACAAATGACAAGTTTATTATTATTCTTAATAATTTCGATCCAGTAGGTATCGTACCGACGAGTTCAAAAGGAAAGCGACGAATTACTGTAGACGGTTCGGTCACTCGTTATGGTCAGCAATCAGTAATGTCGACACTGTAGGAAATTTTATTTCATTGAAAAGTTAATAACAGCTTTAATCTGTAATATAGGTTAACAATAAATGTCAATGTATTTAACTAGAATATAAATTATATTAGGCATAACATAGGTTATATTATAACATATTATATATTACAGCATGTTATAATAAGTAAAATTATATATTTAAGTAAAACAAAATAGGCAAGACAAATAATAAATTTATTACTTCTCAATAATTTCTATCCAGTGACATATCATACCAACGAGTTCAAAAAGAAAGCGACGAATTTATTGGCTATGGTTTGGTCACTCGTTATGGTCCGCGAACCAGCGCAAGGGGTTAATTTACGTCCTACAAAAAAAAAGCTACTTCCATTCGCGAAACCGTTGGAAAATGTGCAATCTTCACCAAATGTGTTAACCAGAAAACAAATCCGAATTGTCATGACGCGAGTAAAAAGTAAAGTGAGATTAAATTAAATTTCTTTGCTACAACTGAAATTAAAAATTCGTCCCTGAAGAGATTAAGCGGGGAGGTATGTTCCGCGAACAGTGGCGAAATATTTCAACCTTTGTGAAACGGAATGTCGTACACAGGCCAATACGAGCGTGTGTGTATCGTTTCCAAATATAGAGAAATACCGACTGACTGCAATTTAAAACGGAAATTCCAAGTGTCGATACCAAAGTCGGTTTCCAAAGACTAGAGAGAGAGGCTTCTCGAGGATCAACTTTTGTCAATTAAAGGGGAGGAGGATTTTACGAAGGTGGTAGAAAGGTTAGGAGTTCTAAAAGCCCCGGATGAGAGAGCTGCGAGAGAGCTCGCCGCAACGGCGTCAACGATCTCACTTCTAGACACGTAATAAAAGAAATACCACAAAACCAGTCTTCTCTCTACACCCTCTGGCACAACTCGCTTAGCCGTTGCCCAACGGCGGAAGATTGAAAAGAGTCGCCCCGTAAAACCCACCCACCCACACACATACGCGTGTAACCGCACGTCGGATAACGCGTCGGCGATAGGATCATTCGCGTTTGTCCCCGGGCTTTATTATCGTCCAAAAAGCCAGTCGAACTATTAGTCACGTTTACGACTCTGCGGAGAATAAAAAGTAATGCCACCGGGCTACGTACGTACTACGTACGACGTAAGGAAACGATCCTGCCGAGTTCTTCAGACCTCGTCCCCGACGACGAGGTCGTCGCGGCGCTTGGTAAAAGAAGCAAAGTACACGAACGAGCTCACGTAGCGACAGAGCGAGAGCTCGCTTTTACGATCGAGGTATCCTCGTATCCGAGGTAGCCTCGCCCGGCCTTATCCTGCCGAGAGACGCGTCGCGTTACGAGAAAAATCGAAGGACGTTGGTCGAGGACGTTGAACGGCCGATCCATCCTTCCTTCCCTTCCCCAGTATCGACCATGATGCGTCGTGCACGGGCGCCGGTTCGAATTTTTCCTCACCCCCGTTGGTGAACGACCCACAACGTTGGATTTAGCCAAAAATTGATTGAAACTGCCTGTCACCCTCCGCGGAACCCTCCGTGTCACACCTCTGGACAGAGTAGAGACGTCGACGCTCCATCGGAATTAACTCTAAACGCACCCTACGCCCGGGGTTTAAAAATTTGGTTCGAGATTTCTCTCTAGGTCGTTTAACTCTTGTTAGAAAAAGAGAAAAAAAAAAAGCGAAGAAATCTAATGTTTCTCCTTCTTATTCGAAGTATTTATTTTGTTTATTGTTATCATGTATTAAATTGACAATTACTAACTGGTAATTCCTTTCGTAGAAAGATCTAACCGATTGTAGATCGATATAAAGTAGTATATAAAATTGTATAGGATTATATATATAAAGTACTATATACTATATACTACTAATATATATATATATATATATACACACTACTATAGTATATATATATATATATATACTATATACTACCAATATATATATATAAAGTACTATATACTATATACTACTAACATAATATACTAGCATATTGATATTTATAGCAAACTCATGATATTTGGACTCTTGAATCATGAACACATTGCACTCTTATCATTTTTTACAATTTTACAATTTTCCAGCCATTTCCAATCCGATCTGAGAAAAAGGGATATTTGGAATGAAAATTAACGAGCGTTCAGTCTTCTACAAAATTAAAATAAACAATTTCCCCCCAAAAAAAGAGAAAAAAATTTGTTTTCACAAAAACTCAATTACCTCTATCTTTTCAACATTTTCAACTTGACAACGTTACAGTTGATGTCGAATTCAACGACCTACCCATGCTCTGATCTTAACCTCTTGCGTTAGAATGACGTGCCACGCACGTCGAGGATTTCTTGTCCCATAATTGCAGTATTTCCTCAGTTTTACGTTATATTTAAGCGAAACAAAATAATCTGAATAATTTCCAATCCGACGAGTTCAAACGAAAAAGAAAGCGACGAATTATTGTACAATTGGTTTGGTCGCTCGTTACGGTCCGCAATCAGTTGCCAGCGCAAGTGGTTAAACCACGAGGTAAGTAAGGCTGAGGAAGAGGACAATGGCGATCGCCTTTGGTCAGAGGGACAGCAGGAAGCCGAAAGCTTTCAATCAACGTCTCACGGACCGCCTCCTGTCACGGCAACTCCGGCGATACTGGGTGAACCAGAGCGTCGACTCTCAGGGAGGGAAAGAAACAGAAAGGAAAAAAAAAAAAAATTGATAAAACGCGTGCCTCGCTTCCTCGAGGGAGGACGATAAGCGAAGAGGAGCACCCTCGTCAGCCCGCCGCGCCGCTTCGTACCTGCTTCCCATGCCGATAAGACACCGATACACGCGACAACCTTCGACACCCCGTCCATTTCCCAACTTTTCGCCGGGAGGAATAACGCCGCTCGCGTTCCTTGCCAACTAGCCTCCCTCCCTCTCGTGTCTCTTCCTCCTCCTCTTCTTCTTCTTCTTCGTTTTGCACGCTCCACATCGACGTATTTTTGCGACGTTTCAAGCGAGGAACTATCGATTTCCTTCGCAAAGCAAGATCAAAGTCGAGTCTCTTTCTCTCTCTCTCTCTCTCGAGTTGCGAGTTTACGAATCGATGGGGGGGGGGGGGGGGAAGGTAGTGTGCCAAAAATTAATAAATCTGCTAATTGACGACAAGGACGGTGTGGGGGAGGGGGAAGAAAGTGATAAATCCGAGATAATTGAGGAAAACTGCCACCGTTTGGGAAAGTTTCGGAATACCAGCTGGTAATTACGATCGAACCTTTCCAATTTTCTCTCTCTCTCTCTCTCTCTCTCTCTCTCTCTCTCTCTCTCTTTCTTCGTCGTCCCATCTGACGAAGCAGATCTCCGAGAACTTTATTCCGACAGTAATTGGTGTTTAACTTGACAAAGTATCCAAAGTCTATCTTCTCTGCACGATCCACGGCTGTATTTGAAATTTTGTTGAAATCTTCGGCAATCGAAGGCTCGATGCAGACGCAAATATGAAGGCAAGAGAGAAAAAAGGAAAAAAAAATGCGAATCGATGGAACTCGAGGTTGTAACCGAGGCGCAATATGCGGACAGCGCGACGTACAATCGCACTCCGGGCATCTTCACCGACGATATGAAACCGAAGAGAGGGCTCCCAACCCCTTGGAAATGAATTTGTACGGTGCACGAGGCTCGAAATCGATCGTGCGGTTCATACCGGTGACCTCGATAGACCTCGCCACCGCGTCGTACGTCGCGCATAATTATTCAATACCCGCTTTGTTTCACGCGGCCGATTCCGTGTGGAATCGAACGTGGTACGTTTCTCTAGATCAGAGGCGGCGAACCTCTCCAGCTGCTCACTTAGTCTGAATAGCCGGCTCCTCCGCCGTAAAAAATTAATTCCCACTCTGTTCATTCTGTCCCACAGAACGTACTAGCCGTTTTCTCCTCTCTTTCTTCAACTTTAGCAGCTATAGTAAAGAAAACAATTTTACTCCTTACGAAAATGAACAAGGAACCACAACAACTGCTATTCATTTTGATTTACGTACGACGTAGATGTTTATTGCACGCCTGCTTTGCTTTATCATCAACAATTAAAAATCCTTCACTTCTTTGTTTCTTTTGTCATGGACGTCGCCGCTGTTAAGCTGGTTTTAAAAGCGACACAGAGTATTGCGGTCGCGCAGTGGAGGGGATAGCGCTGGAGACGGGGAGAGTGGGGAGCAAGGGCCCGCAGGACGCCAGTTCGCCACCTTTGCTTTAAATAATCCCCGGTGGAAAGAATTCGGCCGACCTGGCCGTCTGAGTTTCAAGCGTGAAATTATCGAAACAGCTCGGCATCGTTGTCGTTCCATTAGAGGGAACGAGTTGACGGGAACACGTTCAAGGGCACGGTTAATTAAGAAACAGCCTCGCCCTTGCGGACGCGCAGCGTTCAACCTCAACTTCCAGGGTGAAACGCTTGTTACGTAATTGGCAAGGTTGTTCTTCCTTTTCCACTGAACAGAAAGAGGGGAAGAGTAAAAAAAATAGAAAATAGAGAAACCAACGCGATGCAAACTGTTCCGTACCGGTGGAATATAAAAGAATATTTTTATTCCAAAGTCTTTTCTCTTTTTTTTTTTTTTTCATAGAACTGTATATATATTTTTTGAATAGTGAGAAATAATGTAGACGAAGAAAACACGACCTTGAAAATTTAAGACATGATCTTGAAAAATTTAACTTTCACACATAAATTTATTTGTGTCTTATCATTCTTTACGACGTGCAATAAGAAGAAGTACAATATAGTTGTATGAAGAAAAGAAACATCCATGACCTTGAAAACTCCGGGAAAGAGATGTGCTTGTCAAATTTGTCGTTCGCCTGGTTTTTCATCGATTTAAAAAAACGAAAAAGGAGAGGAAATCTCTTTCGTGTGAAAAATCTACCGTGCCGTAATTGAAATCGAAAAATTCTTGATACGGAGCGGTGCGCCGGTATTAGGGTCCGAGCGACGTTTCATGAATAAATATTCCGCCACGAGCGACACTGCAAACAACCAAACAACCGCAATACCACCGTCCGAAAACACTCAAATTCTCCCAAACGCCATTTCACCGATCAAAGATTTACCTTGACCACGAAACCAAGCAGCCAGAGAAACCGATTCCCTCCGAACCGTGCGCAATCATTATGAAACCAGCGCAGCTGCGTCGCGAGATTATCCCCCCTCGTGTTTAGCCTACATAGCCAAAGCGGTCGCTGAAATCTCCGCTAGCGGTTGATGTTCACCGAGTCCGAGCTGTCTCGTCGAATCTCCCGGAATCTCGTCTCTCGATCGTTCCTCCATAGGTTTCCCGTCGTCGTCGTTTGCACTCGTCAAGAGAGAAGTTTCGCAGGAACGAGCAAACCTGTTTGGACGTTTGACTTACTGTCTTGTTTGCGCGGCCAAGCAAAGCAGCTCGCGAAACAGAAACACGACGGGTCGGGAACGCGCGGAAACTAACGACAAGCGAAGGAGAACTTTTGGCCTCCTCGCGAATTTTTCACCGATTCTCGATCAATCCTCCTCTCCACCGGTCGAACCAACGATCGGTAAACACATCGTCTTGCGCGGTTACGTTTGCTCCGTTTGCCGGTTTCATTTTTCATAGAAACTAGATACACGGAACTTACTTTTTCTTAAGTATTGACAAAGCTTTCGAGAATGAACGATTCCTCGCGATCTCTTCCCGAGCGACGTTAAACCAGGAAAGCCCGAAAAATTAAGGATTCTGCATCGAGGAATGTCCAAACGTTGCCAAACCACGATCCCTGGACTGGGGAGGATGCTCGAGTGATTGTAAAGCTAATCGAGAAGAGATGAGAAGACCATTAGTTCAATGGCGTAGCTTCGTGACAGAAGTTAATTAAGCGGAAGGAACGGTTAATCAGTCTGTTCTCAGCCGGTTATTTTGCTGTTCCGGGCGAAGATGGAATTTATGCCGGGAGGAAAGAGTAAAACGCCGGTTAGCCGGATTGAAGGGTGAATTATCTCGGAGATTTTCCACGAAGAAAGACGATCGTCCGGGGATCGATCAACAAGGCTCTCTCTCTCTCTCTTTCTCTTTTTCTCTTTTTCTCTCTGTGTAAGACCAGCCACGTCGCGAAAGTGACTATTCTTAACGATACGTACAACCTTTTTTCTCTCTCTTTTTTATCGACGGGACGCTGATTTATTACCGATCGCGGCAAGGTAAACAGTGCT
Source organism: Frieseomelitta varia (assembly GCF_011392965.1). Classification (NCBI taxonomy): domain Eukaryota; kingdom Metazoa; phylum Arthropoda; class Insecta; order Hymenoptera; family Apidae; genus Frieseomelitta; species Frieseomelitta varia. The sequence goes on from NW_025110236.1 coordinate 61,541, forward strand.
CTCTTACAACACAGAGAGAAAGAGAGAGAGAGCATTAATCTGTGGCCCATTAGGCGTGCGCCAACTTTTAATTAATCATCCGTCGGCTTGAAATCTGGAGCTACGTTCAACCACGTTCGTAGTTTCCAGGTGAAAAAAAAAAAAAAAAGATCGACTTTCGATCGATCTTCACTTTTCAAACCAGCCCGGCCAAAGGACCGATTTGCAAAATATAAGTCCGCCTTTTGTCAAAATTTAAGAACACGATGGCGTTCTTTCTCTCTATTTCCCCTGATGAAAGTCGACTTTCCAAGCCGATTTTTCCGCGGGCGTTATTAAAGTGAAGCAGGAAAGTCCGGGAGAGAAAAATTCTGTTCTCGCGGCGAAGAACGTCGGAAGCGGCAATCAAACAAGGTCCGAGGATATTGTTGAGACGGTAATAAATTTCGCGGATCCCTGTTTGTCACCGGTTCGGATCTTCCCTCTCTCTCTCTCTCTCTCTTTTTCTCGTCTCACGGAGCCGCTCTGAAACGAAAAGAGCCGAGAGACGTCGGCTTTAATGCCTATTAGCTACGTCGGAAATTGGACACACCATAAAAATTTCAGTGCGGAGAAATGACAAGAGGTGAGATCCCCTGGCACGGGCTCTGCGAGATGAGAAGAGAACAAACGAGAAAAATAACCCCAGAGAGAAAGAGAGAGAGAAAGAGACGAGAATGACGGATAGAAAAGAAGTGGAAAAAATGGAAGATCGATGAAAGGAAAATGCTAATTAAAACGCTCGCCGTTAGTACGAATTCGATATCGTTGCATCGAAATGCAACTCTCCTAGACTTGAGTTTTGTTTCTTTCTCTGCAAAATTCACCTCGCGTAAATTCGCAAGTAAGCGAGCGGGTCGAGAATCGACGGAAAAAAAAATTTCGAGAAAAATGAGATTTCGAGAACGAGCTGATTTCTCTCGCGTTCTCCAAGTTGATCGAGAGTATTATTTTCGCGTGTCCGCCGGATTCCCTCTCTCTCTCTTTCTCTCTCTTTCTATCTCTGTTACCGCCACTTTATCACGCAGCAAATTGGCAAGTTTTGCGCGGTGTAACAAGTTTCCCAGGGAGTAGGGAGTCGGTCGAGCAAATTCAAAACGCAATGAATTTCTCCGGTGTCGCTGGCCGACGCGACGCGACGCGACGCGACGCGACGTCGGTCGCTAACACGTGCCAAAGCTAACTGAATTATTTCCAAGCTGCCCTCTCTCTCTCTTCCTTCTCTCTCTTTCTCGCATGCGGCACACCAAGAGAATATTTTTCCACCGCGCGTGTGATACGGCAATCGTGACCCATTCCAATGAATTTAAATTTCGAGACTTCAGATAATATCGTGAAATTCATCATTTCGATCACTCTTAGTTATCCGTATCTTATCGAAGCTCGTATCCTGACCATCCGAGACGATTAATTGCACCAAAAAATGTTTCACAGAAAAGTTGAAGGCGCCTTAATTGATGTAATAAAATAGAAGGCTAAGTTTGAAGTAAAATCTTTACTGTAAAAAAATATAATATTAATATAATATTAGTATAAATCTTATAATGAAGTATAATTTTTTAAAGTATATCTTTTCAACACATTATTCGACACAGTTTGTCTGTACGAGAACAATTATCCTTCTGAGGAACCATAGTCATTACTAATTTGTTATCAGCGTCACCTTGTATCGGTCAAAAAAACTGTCGAACGAGTTTGAAGATATTTTCAATTACCAATTCTCAACTTTTTTTTTCTCCATAATAATTTTTAACAATTCTCAAATTTTTTTCATTTCACTTTATAAAGTGCACAACTTCGGTGTCGATTTTACACATCAAATAACACGGCGAGAGTTCGCTAATAAACAAACTCTGCAACGTGTCACCGTGCACGTTACGTTCGAGCGAGAGAGAGAGAGAGAAAAAAAAAAGCTTCATTTTGGAAGGATTTTCGGAAAATTCGCCAACTGCCCGGTTTCGAGCTGCCCTTGCGAAATTTTGGCTTCCGGCGTGTGACCGAGCCGAAGCGAGGCCAAGCCAGGCACGACGGGGCCGCGTCGAAGTAGAGCGTAGAAATAAATGGGAGCTGAAAATCCTACGACGTCGATAACAGACTCCGAAATTAGCTGGCCGTACCGAATTCCCAATGGAGATTGAACGTGGCTCGTTGCGCCTCTGCTATCGTGAATAACTACGTTTAGTACGGCTGCCAGTAAATGGCCTCGCTGGTAAATAGGCAAACGTGTGTGTGTGTGTGTGTGTGTGTTCACGAGGGAGGGCGAGGGAGCGTGTAGAAAGGGGCGTAGAGGCCGCTAGAAAATCCCCGGTAGCCTGGAATTGCCGGGAACACGTGATAATTAAAGTTACAAAAATACGAGACACCGTTAAAACACACGGTGGGTGCGCGTCGGTGGGATGACCACCAGGAAGAAAAGAAAAGAAAAAAAAAATAAAAATAAAAAGAAGAGAAACAAGGGGGGAGAAGAAGCTAGCTAGAAGGGAAGAACAAAACGACAAGGGAAAGGCAAATAACGGACAGCGATAATAGACCAGGGAGAATCTCTCTTTCTCTCTTTCTCTCTCGCCCGGGCAGACGTAACTTTCATTGTAATTATCTTTCTAATTATTCCCGGCTCGCTGCGGCCGGTGGAAAAATAAGGGTAAGACGTCCGCATCGAGAGACGTCCGCCTCGTCTTAACGATCCCGCTGTGTTCCACCGCTGGACGGAAGGACCGGTTTAATAACGTGGTTCAACAACCAACCGGTGCCGAGGAAAAAGAAACGTCGTTCGCGCGTTGTCGGAAGTTTCGAGAGAGATGTTTCGTTGATAAGTTTCAAAATGTACAGGGTGGGTGGGTTACCGCACACTGCCATCTAGATTTACGTCATTATTATCACGCGTAGCGAAAAATGTTACGGATGAATGTCGAGTGGTTTCGAGAGGGGCACGTTTTGATACTAGTTTTCTCGTAGGTGGACGTGCAAAGGACGTATGAATGGCCATTGACGTTCTTCTAAATGGAATCACATATTATTCATTGCATCAGTTGATGCAACTTGACATTCTTTGCAAAAAAGTGTTAACCTATTTATGTTAAAAAATCATTAGTTTAGGAGATATTTTAATTTCAATTTCGTAAAATTATCGTATGAAAGACGAAGAAGAGGAAGAAGGACAGTATTTTTTACTGGTAGACTGTCTTTGTCTTTCACGCATGAATTTCAGTATAATAATAAAATTTTAATACAATAATAAATATTGCATATTACACAGTAATTAAAATAAATTATTGTTGTAGTATTGTTTCTTGTCAGGTCTTGCAATATAACGATTTAAGGGAGTAAACGTCCATAAAATTTAATAAACATTACCATCTAGTGGCAATAATTTAACTTCATCTGTATTCTATATATATTTATTATATAACCTATATAATAAATGTATATATTTATTATATAGCCTATATAATAAATGTACAACACAACCTATATCCTATTTTATATATAAATATATAGTATAATATTCTATATTATATTATATCGATATATAGTATAATATTCTATATTATATTATATAGTATATTAAATATATAGTATACTATTCTATATTATATTATATATTCTATATTATATTATACATTCAGCGTGCTCGTTGTTAAATTACTGTATCAACTCTCAAATGAAATAATATTTTCTACTCTAAAGTTTGTTACTACTCGATCGTATTTGAAAAGAGGGACGAAACATTGATTGAATCGCGCGTCGATTAAAATTAACAAAGAAACGACTGGATATTCTTCCGAGGAAAGGAGTGGAACCGAAACTGCTGCAGGGAGCAGATGTCTTTCCAGCTTACGTACGCTTACGTAACCGGGGAGTTTCGATCGAGTAGCGCGCGGAACCGCGAGGAACGCAGTCGACCGTTCGTCTCGGCGCGGTTTCGGCAAAAACAGGTTTGCCCGAAAGCCGGAGGTGGCCAGACGTCGGTTATCGATCGATTAGGAATGACTTTCGCGCAAACGTGTGAGACGAGAGGCGCGATAAACGGGCGATAAGAGGGCAAAGAGGGACGCGGATAGGAACGAAACCGCCGTTAAGGCGGCGCCTTAAGGGGAGAAGTGTGAAAGTGTCGAGCGAAAAGCTCCGCTTCAAAATTGCACAGCCTTCTGCTCGCGGCGCCGATCGACGTTCCCCGATAAACCAGACGCGCCTCGTTCCTTCGTTCGTTTCGTCTCGAAACTGCTGTTGCCGCAGCGTGTATCTCGCGAGAGACGTGAAGTCGATCGAGGTTCGAAAGATACAGATTCGCAACATGGATCTTTGAACCTTGATCTACCGACGTAGAGATCTATCAGAGCGCGACGAGACAGATCTTGAATTTGTCGAATTCAGGCCAGATGCGGAGAAAACATTTGGGTAAAGAGAAAGATCGTCGTTCGATGACGACGATGATCCATCTGAGAAGGTTAAAACAATTGGTTTCGATTAAACTGACCATCGAGCGGAAAAAAACGCGAGGAGGAAGCTCGAAAGGTTCGAAAGCAAATCTGTCGACTCGAGTAGACTGGAGCGCGAGCCTTGAAGAACTCGAGTTGGTTGGACAAATTCAGCTAGGAGAAAAAATTCCGATGCAAAGAGAAAGATCATATCGTTCGACGATGATCTACCTAAGAGAATTAAAACGTGGAAAATCAGAGTTTCAATTTGGTAACAATATTGCCCTCCTATTTGTTATTAACATTTGGAACAACAGGCCTTCAACGTGTATCAAAATACGTGTACAAATATAAATCATGTGAATCATTGTAATTCACTAACAATATTAATTAAAATGAATAAATTTGTACAAATGTGTTTCTGTCTAAAACAGACGTCGATATTGATTTTGTCGAAAATCTATTTTGAGTATCTTCTAAGCAGTTGCGAAGAAAGTCTTAGAAAAATCTGAGATTCGTCACGAGGACAGGTTTGGTTGGACAGGATCTAGCGTTAAAGTTGCAAAAGTTGCAAGTCTGCGCAGGACAAGAACTACCAACCGCGTCGAGTCACTGTTATCCACCCCTTTCTGACATGGACGTCGTTTCGCAGACACAGCGTGGTTTCGAAGGCAATCGAAGCAAAACCGTAGATATATATGTGTATATATATATATATATATATGTATGTATCAGTCTCGCACACACAGCCCCTCTTAATAATTCAATCATCTATGGCAACGATAGCCGCGGCAATCCTGGAAACTAACATTATCAACGGAAGGATCAGAAAGGATCAATGGACGATTCCCGCCGATGCGAGTGCTCTTCATCTCGAAAATCGCAGCCCCATCGAATCAACTGTCCTCTCTCCCAGTGGATGAACCACTACCACCACGCGATGCGACCGTCTCTTCTTCGATGAACTGCAGAAAACCACCACCTACGGCCCCTACTGCCATCGGAAACGGTTTACTCTCTCTCCGCCAAACGTTTCGTTCGCGTACACAGGCATACACGATTTCTCTCTCTCTCTCTCTCTCTTTGAAACTTGTAAGAGCACAGCTTGTCCTCCGTCTCGACGACAGGAGAGACCAGCAGACACGCCAGACGAGCGTGTTCGCTGTCGGCCGTAAAATTCGTCGACGTACACTCCCGATCGAAAGTCTCGTGACAGTTTTTATTTCTTTAGCCACTTGCGCTGGCAATTCGACTGCGGACCATAACGAGTGACCAAACCGTATACGCAATAATTCGTCGCTTTCATTAATGAACTCGTCGGTATGATGTCACTGGATAGAAATTGTCGAGAAGAGTGGTAAATTTATTATTTGTTTCGCCTATTTTGTTTTACTTAAATATATAATTTTACTTGTTATAATACGTTATGCTATAATATACATATTCTAAGTTAAATACATTGACATTTAGTGTCTTTATCGTTAAATTATATTACAGACTAAAGCTGTATTAACTTTCAATTAAAATAAAATTTTTTATAGTGTCAGAAAATGACATTACTTGTATTGCGCTGGCAACTGATTGCGGACCATAACGAGTGACCGAACCGTATACAATAAGTCGTCGCTCTCTTTTTGAACTCGTCGATATATCGTTGGATAGAAATAATAAATTTATTACTAATCAATAATTTGTTTTCCCTAAATGTATTTTGTTTTACTTAAATATACTTGAAACTGAGGAAATATTGCAATTTTAGGATAAAAAATTCTCGACTTGCGTGGCACATCATTCGTTAACATTCGTGGATCATGGTGGTGTGACAATGCAATTATATTGAATATATATTCTCCTGGCGATAATGCAGTTAGACAAAAAATATGTAGACAAGTGGGCGCTTGAATTTTTTTATAAAAACAGAGATAGAATGATGCATATCGCAGTGGAATTAGAATTATTATTAAATTAAATTTTTACCAACTTACAAGGAAAGAAAAGTGTGGAACGATTCGCGATTTAAAATGAATCCAAACTCGTTGCTGAATGATTTGTTGGTTGAAACGAAATTATAATGACTTAAATATCGTCAGTTTTTCGAAACGTTGGAAATTTTGTGACTGCTACTGTACATTTATGTTCATTCCTGCAGGAACTTTGAATATTTATTTTTTAAATTTTCAGTACTTATCGTGGATTATCGTGTATGCATGTTTTACAATATACATGTAGAATAATATAATGATATTAATATATTAACCGAGTCTTTACTGCGCATTCATTGCAAATATAATAATTGATATTGTATACTGCATGTTATGCATTTACAACTGTGCAATTATATTCCGTTTATAATTTATATTCATCGTACATATTTTTCTTGCACAGATACATATAGTATTTGTCCTAAAATTTCTGAGACTCGTACAAGTTCCATATCGAAACTGGCGAAAAGTCATGTTTCTTCGGAAATCTCGTAATCACCAAACGCGTATTTCCCAGAATTTGAACTGTTTCCAAATTACAGATCTTACGTTATTCTCCGCACTGTTTCAACGCGAGATTCGTAGCTTTCGGCGACAAACAATTGCAACAATTGCGGAGGTGAACTTGGTGATTTTCGGCAAATTCGTCCCCAAACGTTTATGACGGGGGATGTACGCGGCACATGTAGGCAGAGGGAATAAATCGGCGAAACCGAGTAGAAGAAAAAAAAAAAAAAAACGGAGGAACCGACGAACGGAATGAAACGGGAGGAAGAGAGGACTGTAGAGACTCCGTCGGAAGATTTCTCCTCGCAATCAGGACATCGTTTTCCGCGAGACGAGTGAAATCGGACCTGGCGGCGTTCTGCGACGCGGAGTCTGCACCGGCGGCGGACTGAAAATAACCGACAAGTACGAAGAACGAGAGAGAGAGAGAGAGAGAGAGAGAGAGAAATAGAGAGTGTAGAAGATAAGAAAAGGGTGAAAAAAAAAGAGGAGATTGGAAGAGGAGACGAAGGGGAACACGTTCTGTAGCTGAGGCTAGCTACACACCGATCGCCCCGGACCGATTGCGCCGGAAGTTCTCTCGCGAGTAACTTGCAATTTAACGGGGAAGCGGTCACCGACGTTCGCGAGGCAACGCCGTCCCATCGCAACGACGTTACTGAAAATCTGTTCTCTCTCTCTCTCTCTATCTCTATCTCTCTCTCTGTCTCTCCGCTTTTACCGATCGCTGACGCAGACCGGAACACGCCAACTGGGACGGCGAACTATTAACCGTTCGGATTGAATTCGCCGCGTTCAGTTCCTCCAATCCTCGCGGCGCACACAGACTCGCGAGACAGAGAGAGAAAAAAAAAAAAAAAATAAAATAAAATAAAACCGCTCGCCGACCACCAGCGATCGGCTGAAATTATTATTTTTAACGATCGAGCTGCCGACGCCATTTTGACGGTTATTAGCGAATGAAAACGACGCCATCTAACGGTTCCTTTTTCTTCGTATTTCATTTCTCGTGCAACAAAAGGGACATCATGTAATAATAAAATTCTTGTTCAGTTGTACCAATTTTGGTCGTACAACGGGGCACCTAAATGGATCCTGGATCCTTCAAGCAAGGATTGGCCGGTGAATTAGCCTGTTGTCGCAATTCCACAGCTCTATCGTACAAGTAACTTAACTGATGGTCGTTAAACTGAAAATTCCTGCGTTCTCTCTCTCTCTCTCTCTCTCTCTGTGGCCTTCGTCCTTGTCTTCGTCATCGTCTCGCGGTCGGCCGACGAAACAAACGGAGATTCGGCTATTCACGAGTCGGAACAAAGCGTTTTCCCGGTGAAAAGGCTCCTTTCACCCGGTTCGAGAAACTTACACGCTACTCTCCTCGGCAACGAGTTTTCTTCCGATTGTTTCGACGGTGTCCGTCATTTGTGTGTCGGTAATAAAATTTCCTATTGGCCCGAGGCGCGACGCCCGGCCCAATCAACTTTGCAAAACTCAAATCTAATTACCGCGGCCGGCTTTGAATCGGCAAGGGGACAAAGGGCCAAGGAAAAGAGGTGAGTCTTTTCATCTGGCTCGTAGGACTTTGCTCCGCCGTGAGAAACACGGCGAGCGAGGGAGAAGAGAGAGAAAGAGAGAGAACGAATGGAACCAACTCAAAGGAATTTTGCTCCATATCCAACTAAAACGTCAAATATTAAATGTCCGACGTTTCGTGATCGGACAATCGTACGACACACGTTAACACAAATTAACAATCTTTCCAGATCGTGCATCACCCTTTTGCGCTGGATCCTAACAGAACCTAACTCGCCCTCTTTTGCAGATCGAGTTCTTTTACGAATTTGTTTTCTTCAGCAGTTGCGAAAATAAAGTAAATTTATTCGAAATGAAAATTTCGTCGCGTGTACGTAAAATAACATAGAAATGACACAAGACACTTGTTCGACGCTAAAATACACACGTATGTACACACGTATGTACACACGTATGTAGATTCATCTAAAATGGTTTGCTGCTACGCACACATACTCGTGTAATAATTACGACAATCTTCAGGAGCGACAGAATGATCGATAACATCCATTAAATATTCACGGTTTGAATGATCTTGGATAGAATTCAATTTTTTAAAAGATACTTCTTCAATTGGTGTATGACGGTAGAAATAATAAAGCGTATCGTTTCACTTTTGAATCATCCACGAGAATTTGATCTGCGGAAGAGAGTGAATTTCACTTGCAAAAGGGTTAATTCGATGTACAAGACCTGTATCAGATTTCGAACAGATTCGATATTCGCTATTAATCGTGGAAACGATTAAAACTCTATTATGCTCCATAGTCAGATTTCAGATACGTTTTCTTTTTTCTTCTTTTTTTTTTTTTTTTTCTCTGCCCGTGTGTCACTCTTACAAATCGGACTTTTA
>NW_025110236.1:70897-85631 GCF_011392965.1 Frieseomelitta varia
CTTCTTTTTTTTTTTTTTTTTCGAAACGGTTAGCCACGAAAGAGTAATCGCTCGCTTCCCTGGACGTTAGCTTTAGTCAATGTTAACACAGACGTCAAAGACGGGGAGAGAAAAGACCCGGTTACTTCTTAAGAACTCTGTACATTTCATGGTACTGATCCGCGAGTTTGATGTTTACTTAAATTGTGCAATTTAAATCTCGATCCCTTCTGAAGGGAGAAACATTTCCATTTTCACCTCTCTGCGAAATGCACTCGATATTCGACGATTTTAAAACGTCCCCTGCAGATTACGCACGATTTGCGAACTGAATTTCTTTCATTTTTCCTACCAATTAACCAAATGTCCTCCTGCTGATTGAATTTTTATTAAATTAAACGAAGATCGATTCTCTTCGTTGATGTAATGTAACTTGAGGAAAGTCTGTCGAATATTTCTCTCTCGTTGAACAACTGAAGAACGAAATTGCGTTGTATCTCGCGCAAGGAAATTATCAACTAAAAAAAATGGTCGAAACGACCGATTTATAATTAATTTTCCCTAGACGAATTGACGAATCACAGACGTAAGGCAATCTATTTTTAGAGATTCAAATGATCTTTCGTAAAATGCACAAATAAAAGTTTCTGTACAAGATTGTATTGTAAAGTTTTTTTTCTCTTTCGTTTAGTTCAACGTGTTTTCGATGGAAATTTTACGCTTCGATCGTCAAAGAAATTTCGATTTCTTGAATCACTCTCTTATCGCGTATATCAACTTACAACATGCTTTTGGATACATGTGACGACTTGTTTTGCTTAAGTGCAAGATGACGAATCTAACTCGTCTTTCGAATTTACATTACTTGTTCATTTGAGAGTAGCATGCAGCAGAAGAAACAATTCCATTATTTCGGTGAGCAAATGAAATTTGTTCCATGTGCAAAAATGTTTCCAAACAAATCGGTACCCAAAGGATTAATATACATACATTGTACACGTATAATACCCGACACAAGAGCGAGGTCCTTGTCAACTTGACGAGGGACTCAAGAGTTTGACAGAGGAAGAAGAGTGCAAGAACGGAACCCAGAACATGGACAAAACTATCGTTTGCACATAGGTCCAATATACATGTTCATATAAAGTTCGAGTCATGAGTCATTTTAGAGTAAAAAGACCGAGTCTTTTTTTTTTATTTATTAGCCTCAAACCTATGTATACTTGGCCTATGTGCTGTAAAACTTGCAAGATACATAACAGATTACAAGAGTATTACATAAGAAAAGTGACTTAATACAACAGTATAAAAAATAGAAAAATACATAAAAATTTGTACATAATATTATTATATATAATATTATTCTAAAAGAAGATATAATAAAAACAATAATTAGTATAATGAGCTTGTTGGCTTGTCCTCAGCTTATCCTGTTGATTCTTATATAGCTGTCCATGATTTTCAGGTTTGATTATGGCGTCAATCAAGAATTTCTCGACTGTGTTCTGTATTTTATAAATTGATCGATCATGATTTTCACTGAGAGTAGTTAAGAGAGGATCAAATTATGTGGCCAACAATCGCAAGAAGCCAACCTAGGCTAACAATAAGTGAAGAAAGGCTGCAGCTTTGCTCGTAAAACTAATCGGTGTCGCCACCTGACGCTCTGACATACAACCTCGCTCCTCTCTTGCAATACTTGCAACAATTCCACTGGTCGACGACGCCGGTGTAGCCGAAGAATCGAAAGATTTCGGAGAAATCGGGCAAAATTCACAGGATAGGCCGCGATTACGCTTTTCGCGGCCGGTCAAAGTTAGGCGAGGCAAAGTTTTGCTCGCAACCAAAGTGAACTGGCTGCGAGCGTTACCGCAATTAGAGCCAATGAAGTCGTCCGTCGGGGCAAACAGCCTGCATATTTAATCTGCGCTTTCGAGTACGAGCAGAGTCTTTCTTCACGTTGCCATTGAGCACGAGAGCCAGCCGTCCTCACGGAAGACCATCGATCTGAAAGGAAGACACGAAACGAGGAAGATGGGAGGGGAAAGGTCACGTTGCTCTCGCGAGATGGAAATTGAAAGGTCCAGAAGAGTCCTTCGTCCGTCCGATTGTTCCTCGATCGATTTCTTTTTCGACCCTCGCCTATCAAATCGCCATTGTTCACCCCCGAGCGGACAGTTCGCCACTCGACGCGAGTAATTTCGCGTAAAAAGGACGTAAAGAGTTACGTAACGTTGGTCAGGCAGCAACCAACGTTGCCGCTCGGTGGCGAGAATTTCTTCAAAGGCGGGCTTCTTCGTTTCACATAAATTCAGAGGTTTATTCTCATTTCTTTTTTCCCCCGAGATGAAACGGAGCAGAGACGATCGGACGTTGCAAAGGGGATTGGCGGACTATCGTTTGCTACGCCACAGTTTTGTTCTCCCGTGGAATTCTCAAAAATCTAAGAAATTCTCGCGCAACTTTGCAGCGGATTATACGAGATTAGCTGAATCTCGGGAGATTCGAGCGAACGTCAAACGACTTGGCTGCTTTCAAAGTAAAGCCAAAGGGAGAGACACGTCCCCGATTCGCGAGCGAGACGCGAATGCCCTTTCCTTCGACGTAATCACTCGTTTCTTTCTTGGCAAAGTGCAGCCAAGGAAAATCGCGAAAGAGAAGAAGCTGCAGCAACAGAGAGAAAGAAAGAAAGAAAGAGAAAAAGAGAGAGAGAGAGAGAGAGAGAGAGAAACCATTCGAACGCTCGTCTTTGAAAATGAAGTCTTCCCGGAAGAGTGGTTCCATCCGCTTCGAATTACTCGCTGGCCGCAGATTCGAACGCGACATTCCGGTGGATTCCAACGTGTTACGGCGGTACACCCGTTATTAATAAACCGCAGCCATCAGTCAGATAGGGCCTTGAATCACCGTTGAATTCCGTTCATAACAAATACGTGCTGGTCAGCTACGTGACCTATGGAGAAGGAGTTTCTCTCCTTGGGGGATGGCGAGCGCGACGAAACGACGCAAGTTCGCAGAGACCGAACAGAGAGCGAGAAATTACACCGCGCTAGCTTAACCCTTTAAACACCTGTTTGAAGAAATTTTTGCACAGATGCGACAGACTAAATTTTTTGGTGGATGGAGCGGTATGTAAGAATTCAAAGTGAAAATAAATTCAAGGTAAATTACTAATCATTTTCTTAGTAATAATAATAATAATAATTTTACGACATAAATAGTAATAATAATAATTTTATAATAGTAATAATAATAATAATTTTACGACAAAAGGCAAATTACTAATAATATTGAATGACGAGTTGCATTGTATCGTTTTCTGACAATACAAAATTTTATTTTGTTTAAGAATTGGTACAGTTTTAACCTATAATACAATCTCCATCGTTACTAACAATCCTCTCGTAAAATCAGAGTGATTTTGAGGTAAGGTATTCTTCAAGTGCAGTTTTCACAGCTCTTTCATTCTCACAGGGATCGCGCAAATTGTTTTCGAAATTTAACAGCAAGCTAAATATCGATCTATTCAACTAGAATACAGGTTATGTAAATTATTGTCATTAGACGGCAATGTTTATTAAATTTGAAAAAATTTACCCCTTACACAGAAATCATCGAATGACATTAACAAACACGTAACGAGATACAAAATAATAAGAATATACGATACAGATACAGAATTTTACGTGGCTTTCACTAGCCACGACGAGACGAAACACGAAAGAAAAAGGAGAAAAAAGGCGAGGGATGTAGGAAGGAAGGTTGCGGAGGAGGCGATAGAAAATGAAGAAGGCGGAACAGATCGAGGAAAGGTATTTCGTCGAAGAAATCAACGGAGCGAGTCGTACTAACTGCTCTTTTCCCCCCGGGTCACAGCCCAGCTCTCCCTTTGGCCGCGCGAGAATCCGTCAGTCGTGCATAGTATCTTTGTACCCGCGCTGGTTTCTGTCTTCTGCGCTCCTTCCGTTTCGTGGGCCGAGTCGCCCGATGCCGCCCTTTCGTTTCGTCATCTGTCTCTTTCGCCAACCAAGGATCAGCTCTCTATCGTTCTCGCTCGTTTGCACGACAGAGCTGTTCCGCAAAACGAAAGCGCGGACGAGGCTGCGTGTTCCGCGCCGCGAGCGGAATTGTTCCACGACCGACTCGGTTAATAATCATCTAACGGCGCCTCGCCCTTCTTCTCCAATCAGAAATGGTTCGGTGACTCTTCCGTGACATCTTTAGCTTTTCAGTCAGATCCCTAGGTTTTACCTAGAACGCTCATAGTTCCACATAGTTCTAGATCCACGAATCTTTTATCCCTTGTACGTCGTCCGGCACGTTCGTTCGAATTGCTCTTAACCTACCCTATTCTTTCGTAACCACAGTAATTTCTTTCCACCTTCGTCAGCCTGGTTTCCAAAGCGGCCTCGCGTCGCGATTACAGCGGCCGTCACGGCCAGCCTCTGTTCGAGCTTCCTCCAGCGATCGCTCTCTGTGTCTGTCGCCCCGGTGTTTCTGTCACCCGGCAAGGAAAATCCGTCGCGGCCAGTCGCGGAGCCTACTATACTACTTCGATCACTCCTCGGAGTCTTACTCGGGAGGGTTTCGATCCGGTTTTAAACGGAGAGAACTCCGCTCCGATCCGGCGACGCCCGTGACACCGTCAGACACACGCGAGCGAGACACACCGCGCGCTCGCTCCGCCGCATTCACCTTCGATTTACCTTCGTCACGCCACGGCTGATCGAAACCAGCCACCTAGCAGTCGTTTCCGGATTTGTCCGCCACTCGTCCTTCTCGTCGTTCAGCCTGTTTTATTTCCCGCTTCGGTGAACATCTCGGCTCGATCGAACAATTAAGAATCGGACTGCGGAGGACGAGAGCGAGGTCGAACGTCGCCGGCTGTGCCACGAGCTGACGTTTCGATTCGCTGCGGCGAAATTAGCCACCGGTTTCGATTACAAATCCTCGATGATCCTCAATTTCGTCGACTGTAGGCAAGGAGAACAGACGACGCGTATATACGTAAGGTGATCCTCGATTTTCGTATCTTCTACTTTCGTACAATTCGCTGGTAACTGATTACGCGGACCATAACGAGTGACGAAACAGCAATCTGTCGCTTTCTTTTTCAACTCGTCGATATGATATCGATGGATAGAAATTATTGAGAAGTAATAAACTCATTGTTTGTTTTGCCTATTTTGTTTTACTTGAATATGTAATATGTTACAGCATAACCTATGCCATGACTGATATAACCTATACATAATTTTACTTGTTGCAACACGTTATACTATAATATATAATATGCTATAACATAACCTATGTTATGCTTAATATAATTTATATTCTAGTTAAATAAATTGACGTTTAGTGTGTTTATTGTTAAATTGTATTGCGGATCAAAGCTGTATTAACTTTTCAATAAAATGAAATTTCCTACAGTGCCAGAAAACAACACTTGCGCTGGCAACTGATTGCGGACCATAACGAGCGACCAAACCGTATACAATAATCCGTCGCATTCTTTTTGAACGCATCGATATGATGTCACTGGATAGAAATTATTGAGAAGTAATAAACTCATTATTTGTTTAGCCTATTTCGTTTTACTTAAATACATAATTTTACTTGTTGCAACATGTTACACTATAATATATAATATGTTATAACATAACCTATGTTATGCTTAATATAATTTATATTCTAGTTAAATACACTGACATTTAGTGTGTTTATTATATTACGGATTAAAGCTGTATTAACTTCAAGTAAAATAAAATTCCCTACAGTGGCAGAAAACGACATTACTTGCGCTGGCAACTGATTTGCGGACCATAACGAGCGACCGAACCGTATACAATAATTCGTCGCTTTCCTTTCGAACTCATTTATATCACTAGATATAAATTATTCAGATGTAATAAATTTATTATTTGTTCTGCTTTGTCCTATTTTGTTTTACTTGAATATACTTAAAACTGAGGAAATGTTGTAGTGCAAAAAATTCTCAACGTGCGTGGCACGTCATACCAGCGCAAGAGGTTAAAGAAGTTTAGATTTTCATCTAGAATGCCCCTACTTTCCGACCGATGCAGTGGAGGGGGTAACGCTAGCGATCACAAAAATAGGGGCAAGGCCGCCAGTTAGCCAGCTCAAGTGTAGACTAGATATTTAAAGAATTTGCAACGAGACCTTTAAATTCCACAATATTTCTCAACGTATTTTTTTATCATAAATAACTATAATAATATTAGGTATATTTTTTATATAAATAACGTAATTACGACTACTTCGGAATAATTCTAACGATATTATTACATCGTTACATTTGATGTCAAATTTAATTTGCTTAATTTAAAAATGATTTACTATTTAAAAAAAAATGAAAGAAGAGTCTCGAATGAAAGAAGAGAAGAGAACGGGCTGTAACTTTCGATAACCGTGGACAATTTCGGTTTATAGAGAGCTGGTCGCATGACAGTGCGGTCAGGTGGTACTTAATTTGAGCACACGCCGTTCATAAAGCGGTGCTGCAACAGTTTTCGTCGATCGGCCCGTGACGCCAACGAATCTAATTTCGACAAATTGCGGGACTGTAATCGGCTGGCGATCGACGGGAGAAGTACATTCGCTATTCTGTCGATGGATCCTGTGTGTCGGGAGATCCGAACGTGAATTGATTTCCCATGAAATTCGCGACTTTATCGTTAACACGTTCTGTCCGCGGGGACAGAAATATTTAATTTCCGCGGATTGTTATAAATATTACGTACAATATGAATTAAAACGAGAGAGAATATAATAGCGGAATTTAAACAAGCTATATTTTGACACGAGTTCGAATGTCAAATTGAGAAAGAACGAATCGTTGTTCATTGAACAAGAACAAGAATCGATTTGACAAAAGGAAGAAAAGAAAAAAAAAAAGAGGAACAAGCAGAGTATTAGAAGAATCTGGAAGCTTAGATACGTGGTTGCAATTTATAAGGATTCGTTTGCTACACACGTAATCTGATGGAGCAATCAGACAGCACTTTCACCAACGCCGACGATCGCAGGCGGGTGGGACAAGTGTTGTAGCGTCTTGCTAGGAGCGTAATTTGGCTCAAAGTTAATCGGATGAACATGCCGCTCGTAAACTAGCGAAACAAGAGGCAGGGCGTTAGACGAACCCTCGCATCGGCACACACGTGACCTGCACCACCGCCGACGCAATTTCCACCGAAAGAATTCCACCAAGAATCGCTCGTTCCATCGTCCCGCGGATAATTGTGCAACTTTTCTCTTAATTATGTCTCTGTGCCTCTTCAGGCAATATCGAGGGATATATCTCTAAGAATTTCGCGGATCTTCGCGAGTTTCGTTTAAATTCGAAGAAGCGTCGCCGTCCAGCGAGGGGAGACATTTTTACAAAAAAAAAAAAAAAAAATCAATATCTCACGTATATTGATGTGTAAATGTCTATCAACCTCGAATATGAAGAAATTAATGAAAGTTGCGCACAAAATTAGACATTTTAAACTGTGTACAATTTTTTTTATCCCGAATTACTTTCTACGATGAAAGTATGTCTCTCTTGACACAATCACGGTATATATTATGTATATATATTTTTGAAAAATATTCGGAACGAAATTTTAGAAGAAAATTAAAAAAAAAAACATTCAAGACGCGTCGTCTCGGTAAATAAGATCTCCGAAAATAACGTTATCTATTTCGCGAGCGACGATTACCCGACGAGCAAGCAGCAGAAAATTGTCCGGCTAATAAAACGACAAACTTCCGATTCGTCCAACATTGTCAACGAGCCGACAAGGAAAACTCGGTGGTATCGAGTGCCATCGACGTGGCGGCGA
Source organism: Frieseomelitta varia (assembly GCF_011392965.1). NCBI lineage: Eukaryota > Metazoa > Arthropoda > Insecta > Hymenoptera > Apidae > Frieseomelitta > Frieseomelitta varia. Next base: position 78,721 of record NW_025110236.1, read on the forward strand.
TTAAAGAGTTGGTCAACGAGGGTTGAAAGTCGACAATTTCGCGCGAGAAAAAAGAAAGACACTTCAATTTCCCGTAAACTCGGCGGTCCCGTGTGTGACTCTTTATTGCCGCGGCGAGAGAGCGCTGACGAATGAAAAGAAGCTCGAAAAGGGAAGGAAAGACGAGGCGAGGGTCGAGCTGGAGGCCGCCTCGGTCTCGAAAATTCTGTCACGTACGCGTCATAAGTCGTTGGCGTCTTTAAGTAAGAAGTAACACCGTGTCGGCGTCGCTTTCCTCGCGCAGCCAAGGCTCTAAGTATTATACTTTGCACTACCCTCGACTTTAGCCAGGTCTTTGGAGAACACCGACCGACCGTGAGTCTAGAAGGCGAGCAACTTGCCCGCGAGTTTCTGCAACGATAATTATCGCGACGCCCCCCCCCCCCTTCCCCTCTCGACGTCGTGACGATGGTCGAACACACACGGACACACTCCTCTCCTGTAATTGTTTGAAAAATTCTAGCCGAGCCGCCGCACACGACGAGCAAACGATTCCTCGTTCGTCGAGTGCTGTCCACCAGCCTCGGAGCTGTGTCGAGCTTGTTCACGCGTGTCGGGAATTCTGTCACGTCCGTGTCGTAACTCGTAGCCGTCTTTAAATAAGAAGCAACGTCGCGCCTTCTCACGTACGGTCGTCGTCGGGCCGTACTCGACGGTTGGTAAGTACTCCGGTGGAACTCGATGGAACACGACCTAACGTTCCCTGTTAGTCCAGCAGCAGCACACACACACACACACACACACACACACGTAGAGGTAAGGTAAGACCCGGCTAAAGTCAGAGGAGCGGAAGGACTTTCGAGGGAGAAACTTGAAGAAGTCAAAACGTCGACACAGTGGCTACGGATCCGGACCTCTTCGAACGTAATAAACACGGCTGACTGAGGGATTGAAATTAACGAGATTCCAACATTCGACAAAATTGTGAAAATATTTTGCGTATCGCGAGGAACGAACTGTTCGTTATACGTGGAAGTTGACGCCATCGGTGGTTGACAGAGGTCGATGGAGGGCGGCAGAGGTCGATGGTGGGTGAAGAAAGGGTGGTTTGGTAGCGCCTTACGGCGGAGTTCGCTTGACGAGGAGATGGTGTGCGACGGTCAGGCGTGGCCGGCATACCAAATCCGCGGGGTATTCTGGTCATGTAACAGCTACGAGGGGGTCCTCGGCTTTCCAACGGAGATACTCCCGTCTTCCTCCAACGGCTCTGTTTTACTCGTTTGCAGGCTAGCGGCCGCCTGCCTGGCCCGATGGGTAGGGGAGTATTAATTGGCTTACGAGGCGACACTCATTAGCACTTTGAGTACGAGGGGCCTAGAGAGGAAAGGGGTGCCAAGACACCCTCTGAAGGCGTTGCCCGACGTTGCTAGACCGCGTCACGCGCCTTACTCTACATTTCCCTCTCCCTCTTGCCTTCTTCTCGCACGTATTTCTCCCTTTAATCTTCCCTCTCTCGAGGAAAATTGTCGTCTACCTTCTTTGTACCCACGTTTTCCTTTTTCTCCTCCTCCTCCTTTTTCTTCTTCTTCTTCTTCTTCTTCTTCTTCTTCTTCTTCAGTTACGGGATGTTGGGGCAGAAATTAGGTAACTGGACGGAGGTCTGTCGGCATAATAAACCAGCCAGCTTGTGAGAGGCACGAGTCTTGTTTAACCTCTTGCGCCACGCACGTCGAGAATTTTTCCCCCCGAGGTTGCAATATTTCCTCCAGTTTTAAGTATATATTTAAGTAAAACGAAATGGACGGAACAAATTATCGATTAGTGATAAATTTATTATTTCTATCCAACGATATTACCTATCGACGAGTTCAAGAAGAAAGCGACGACTTATTGTATACGGTTACGGTCGCTCGTTATGGTCCGCAATCAATTGCCAGCGCAGGTCGTTGAAACAACTCGGGCACTCGAGATCGGTGAAACAACAGCGATCGATTCACCGTGGATCAATCGTGATTAAGCGTTAAACATGCACACGCGTACATACCTGTACACAATACGTGCACAATACGTTGAAACGAACTTCATTTCGGAAATTATCTCGCCCCTTACGCCGCCAGTTCGTTCGTGGCGGCAGCATTTGCGTATAAATTCGTTTCGAGAACCCGCAATCGAATTCTGACCTCACTCGGCAAAAACCGATCGTACGTTTCGGCAGCCATGCTGCTGCTGCTGCTGCTGCTGCTGCTGCTATAGCTTCGATAAGTCGGAGTTCCTCCTGTTCCCTCGACAGCTAAGTAAAACAAGCGCTCGCGCGGTTATCCCCATCCAAAAGAGAGACAGAGAGAGAGAGAGAGAGACTATCGACGTGTCTTTCTTTCCTACCAACAACGCGCTTTCCATCCCTCCCTCTCTTTTCTCCCGGCGTGTGTACTTCGTATCATCCTCCTCCACACCCCTCCTCGCTGGTAGCGGTTGTTCCGCGTAGATCGCGCGGTCCAGCAAATTGCACCCCCCCCCGACGTCGGCCGACATCGTCCCAATATTATGTAAAGTATCCGGGGCGTAACGTCGATCGGCATTTCCCCGGAAAATATAGCAGCAGTCGGTTTGTGGGAACGAGACAGGATTGTGGGCACGGAATATTTCGTGGTTCCCGTGGATTTGCACTGCTGCGGTCGACCCGATACTCCGAACTCTCAGTAGATCCAATTTGATCGGAAGACCGCAGCGTCTACGGCCGACCTTCCATACAATCGGGCAATGTGTGTACAGTGTGCGCACGGGGGGAACGGGGTTGGAGGAGATGTCTCCTCCCTTTCTCTTTCTCTTTCTCTTTCGCCGTCTGATTCACTTGCCTCTTTCTCTCCTTTCTCTCTGGCTCGGGCGCGGACAGAGAAACGAGTACACCGTGCGAAGAGGGCGAGAGACAGGTTCATAGACAATGTTGCTCGATAAGCTATTGTTCCATCGAGGTCTTCCAGTGCTGCGCGAGCTTCACCCTGGCTACATTGCCATCGTCGTCACTCTCCGCTACCCTCTCTCGTCGCGTCGTCTGCAATTTGCACCCCAGACCGACACTCTCCCTCCCCCGCAGTTCGTTCGTGCTTCCAGCCACGCGCGCGCGACAGGTTTCGCAGGTAAACCTGTCGCTTCTCAGTCGCGTGCGATACTTTCCAATGTCTCTCTTCGTTCGAAAGGGAAATGAAAACTCGAGTGCTTCGAATTAAGTCGAAGAAATCTCGTAGGACAGAGATACGCCGGTTGATACCGCCGATCGTCCAGCACCCGTCGACGACACGATAACACAAACGGACGAACAGTGCAGTTTTCTCGATTAATCCGCGACTGTTTTCGCGGGATTCGGGGAATCGTCGAATTTATCGGCGGCGCTTACCGTGCCTTGTCCGGACGCGCTTTCGCGCGAATTATTGGCCGAAGTGGACACGCGTTTCAAATATACACGGTCTGCCGGGAGCCGTAAATCCTCTGTCTGCCGGATGCTATATCGCACATTGACAAGGGGAATAATGGATACGCGTAGTTTCCAGAGCTCCGGGCTGGAAACACGGGCTGGAGCCGGCGCTGGAAAAATTAGACCGGTTTTTACCGCGCGTTAAACGCCACGGAATTTACGCTTAATTTCGAACCGGTAATGGGAAGCGGGCATACCGAGATTTATAAATTATAAGCGACGCGAGTGACGCGCGAGCCTCGCGAAAATTTAGAGCAGGGGGAAGTATTTTTCTTTTTTTTTTTTTTAATAAGAGCTCCGGTATGTAACCGAATTATACCATGATGTATGGTGAATCCCGCGACGTTACGCGACGAGTTTCAGAGCGAATAACATATAGCGTGGTGCAGACAGAGTTCAAAAATTTTGGCTCGAAAGATTTGCGAGTGAAATGATTGTATTTCAGTGTTTTCGCTGAATTTAAGAATTTGTATTCTGTAGGCCTTGCAGAGTATTTTTTACGCTTTCTTTTATCGCACACTGAAGTATAAATATTTATTAAATTTAGTTTAGCAAATTAATGCGTTTGGAACAAAATATATTTGGCTAGAACCATGAAGTTCAATGCACTATATATCACAAACGAGTACACGCGATGCGTACAAATGTTGAAGAAGGCGACAATACTTATTGTATTGTATTGTATGTAAGTTTCTAAACTAATCAACATAATTTTTTGTACGACAGACCAAACGGAATGACTTCTACACTCGTTGAAATTGTTAGAAATAATGCTTCTGCCATTTCTTAGCCAATAAGAAATAAAAGTTTTGCAACTGTATTTTTCAATTAAGGTGCCCCAGCTTTATGGAGCGAAACTGAGTATTTGCTCGTCTATCAGAAAATTCTATCCTCCCTGCCGAATAATTTCTTTCCAAAAAGTTGTGGCCATTCTATTATTGTTTGCACGAGATTCAATTAATAGATTGTAGCCCTGTTGCGAATTTTTTGTTACGAAGCTAAATACATTACCCGGTTTTTACCCCAGTTTTTTACTCGGCAGAATAGAGAAACCTTTACAGTCAGAGTATCGTTGAACATTTTGGCTTTTTGGGTACGACGAAGCTTTGAGAAAAATGGGTCAAAATAAGTGACTAAGGGGGAGAGGAACTACCAGCCGGGGAAGCAGTTTGATTTCGCGCGACGCGAGACGACGACTATTTCCGTGGCGCCTCGCGCTATCGACGTGGCCGAAATTTCGCTGTGGCCAGCACGGCGACAGCTTCGCTGGAGACGGCGAGGCGCGTTAATTTGATGAACCATTGTCCAATTGATGGCGAAACGCTCCGCCGTCGACCGACATCCACGCGTTCCTCTCGCGATTCATCGTTATTTTAAATGGCCCGGTCGATCGCGAATAATAACAGCGAAATAACGAACGCGACGAGTCGATCCCAGCTGGCTTCATCTGGTGGATCACTCGTCGGTTAGCGAGCATGTCGCAGGTAGACTCGAGCCAATGTGTGGAATCTCGACGAGAGAGAACAATTCGAGACACTTTCAAGTACTGTCCGGATTCAGTAGATTGAAACTGTTTCATTACGGACATATACGGCATCTATTGGCGTATTTCAGAGTGATCAGACATTAAAAACACGTGATACACTTTAGAACGTCGAGACGAACGGTGGAACATTTATACGACAAGAAATTATCGCAACGACTGGTCTTTCTCAATCTGTTGCACATTTGAAAAAGAATTCGACTGTAGGTAGGAACTGTTAATCTATTAAAAATCTGAGGTCAGCTTTTACCAGGAAGTTTGGAAAATTCGAGGTTAGATTTTTGTTTGGAAAATTTGAAGTTTGTTCAAAGAAAACGTTCGAGGCTGTTGCCAGGAAATTCAAAAAAGATTTGACAGTGGAATATTTTCTTCTTCATACGTTTAGAAATTATTGTAATAAAAGATCTTTCTCGATCTGTTGCAATTTGAAAAAGAATTTCACTATGACTAGAACTATTAATCGCTTAAAAATCTGAGGTTAGCTTTTAAATTTAATGTTGGATTTTTGTTTGGAAAATTGAAAGAAAATATTCCAGGCCCTTGACAGAAATGTTACCAGGAAATTCAAAACAGATTTTTTTCTTTATACGTTGAGAAATTATTAAGTGACAAAAGATCGTCCTCAATCGATCGAAATTTGGAAAAGATCGGTATAACTATCGATCTATTAAATATTTCAAGTTCATCTTTCTGTTCGAAAAATTAAAGCTCATTTAGAAAAGAAGACATGCCAGATTCTTGTCGAAATCTCACCAGAAGATTTAAAAAAAGAAATTCTATTTCAAATACGGAAAATGATGAAAAATGCGTGATCAAGTATTTGTGTAATAAAAATTTCACTTACTCGCGAGAAGAAAAAAAAAAAAAGGAAACGAACGCTGTCGTTCTCGTTCTCAAAACTGCAGCTGGTTCGAACTCGCGAGCAAACAATGAACTCGATCCCATCGCTAGCAGCGACGCGCGGTGCACGCGAGACGGCGCTGGAACCTGCTGACCTTCGACTACGACTCGCAATCTCGTCGATGACTCAAGAGGCTGTTTTCCGAACCGAGCTGCCTGCTTGAATTTTTCTCGGAAAGCGGAAACGCGGCTGGCTGACTTTTATCGATAAATCAAGCGACGGAGCGAGTGGACTTCGAGCTACGCCCACGCTTCAGGGGAGAGTTGCTTTCGTTGGGGCGTGTTTGCATAGTCGATGGGTGGCGGGGATTCCCTCCTTCGCGAGCGTAAAGTCGCGACGTTTCGCAACGACGTTGGAATAATCGTTGAAACAATGCGCGGGCCATTTTCGTCGTTGCATTCCAAATCCAGGTTCTTACGTTCGAAAGCTCTGGCTTTCGAGCTTTCGCGGTCCTATTTATTCCTGACCGTTCTCTACCAATTCCTTGAAAAAAAAAGAAAAAAGAGAAAAAAGAAAAAAACTCGCCGATCGATCTTACTTTGCGACGAGAAAGATGAAAACAAGTGGAGTAGACGGCGGGGTACATAAACGCAGGAGCACGAGAGCAACTCACGGGGTAGTAATTGATCGCTTGGAACGAGGAACGAGCCAGTTAAACCGCGGCCCATAGAATCGCGGATAAAATTCAGATCATTTCCTCCTAATTCGTTCGTCGAACAACGATTCGGCATCAGACTTGCGGATTCACAAAACGACTCCCCGCGGTAATCCGACTTTCCCAAAATGCCGCGCTTTGTCCGTTGCACTGCGGTCCGTGAAAAAAAAAAGAAAAAAAAGGAAAGTAAAAAAGGACTGCGAAAAGAAGAAAGGGAGAGCAAAACTGGGGAGCAAAAAGGATCGGAAGTAGGAATTAAAACAATCAGACACGAGAATTACGGGCTTTCCCGGCTTTTGGATAATACGTCACCAACGCTCGTAAAAATGTCCGACCGGTGGCTCGTAATTTTTTTTTTTTT
>NW_025110237.1:0-18899 GCF_011392965.1 Frieseomelitta varia
TTCTTGTAATGCATGATCACGTTCTGCTTGCACACGTTCCAGTTCATGGCGCAACTGAAATAAAAAATATCAAATGACGAGAATATAAACACTGTAAAATTTTCATTTCGATATCTTCCGAAAAAAATCTGTACCTGTTTGATTTCTGTTTTTCCAATTCAATGATCTATGTCTGAAGAGATGTTTCTCTTGCAGCACTTTCGTTAAGAAGCGTCTCCTCTTATTTTATACCACTTTTCGTAGTTAATTTTGTGATTGTTTGAAATTTTGCTAAAATGTTCTGTTCGATTTCATTTTCCAATTGTATGATCTGTGTCTGAAGAGATGTTTCTCTTGCAGCACTTTCGTTAAAAAGCGTCTTCTCTTGTTTTATACCACTTTTCGTAGTTAATTTTGTGATTGTTTGAAATTTTGCTAAAATGTTCTGTTTGATTTCATTTTCCAATTGTATGATCTGTGTCTGAAGAGATGTTTCTCTTGCAGCACTTTCGTTAAGAAGCGTCTTCTCTTGTTTTATACCACTTTTCGTAGTTAATTTTGTCATTGTTTGAAATTTTGCTAAAATGTTCTGTTCGATTTCATTTTCCAATTCAATGATCTGTGTCTGAAGAGATGTTTCTCTTGCAGCACTTTCGTTAAAAAGTGTCTTCTCTTGTTTTATACCACTTTTCGTAGTTAATTTTGTGATTGTTTGAAATTTTGCTAAAATGTTCTGTTTGATTTTATTTTCCAATTCAATGATCTGTGTCTGAAGAGATGTTTCTCTTGCAGCACTTTCGTTAAGAAGCGTCTCCTCTTGTTTTATACCACTTTTTGTAGTTAATTTTGTGGTTATTTGAAATTTTACTAAAGCCTCGTGCGTGATTTTTAACTCGTGTTTCGTGTTTTCGTAGAGAGCCTCGTGATCGTTGCATCTTTGTTGCAAGACGGACTTCTCTTCGAGTAAAGCGAGGCCGTATTGAGCCGACCGTAAAAGTTAAATCTAATTCTCGTGGAAGCCTTTCGATCTCGATTCTCAGCTCCTCTATCGTGACTCCTTCTGTCGTAGCCATTGTTGTGCACACCGTCCAAGCTCAATTCGCTCCCTTTTCCGTCGAATGTCCCTTTGTTTAGAAAAGTCTTACCATTTTCAAACTTTGAACGCGAAAGAAAATCATCTGAATTAAAAAAAAGTCGCCCGAAAGATTTAAGAGTCGCAATTGCCACAGTTAACAGGTTAATAGTTACGTCCAACGATGCACCTAACGCACCGTCGGACATATTTAAATCTAAACAAGTTTATCGTAAACCCTAACCCTTTCATTCGACAGAACCACCACGGCAATCTCCGAACGGGAAGAACCCTTTCGGTCAGTAATTCGAAGAGAACGGAGGGAAACGAGGCCGGTCATCGACATTCGGTTTCGTCGTCAAGGCAGATCTCTCGTCCTGTTTTTTTTTTCGTTTCTATTTTTTTCTTTCTTTTCATCTTCGTCCCTTTTCTCTCTCTCTCTCTCTCTCTCTCTCTTTCTCTCTCTCTTCTGTGAAAGAAACTGAAGCCTTATCTATATCTGAATTAATAGTAAACGCAGCGTTAAATATAAAACATGATGCGAGCCATTCGAAACACGGCGAGACGCGGCGGCGATTGATTATTCGATTGCACCGAGGCTTCCTTCGATTTCCAATCGTTTTTACCTCCCCCCCCCTCCTCCCTCCCCCTTTCATGGCCTTTTCGCTCACGACTCGTTCCTCACGTCGCGACACTGACTTCCTCGACTCGTTATATCGATCACTAAAACGTGAGTACCGATCTGTTCTCGCGCCAAGGGAAGAAAACTCTTCTCTTCTTTCGCGAGAACAGTCTGAAAGCGTTTTTCTTTTCTCTCCTCCGGAAGAAGAAAAATTAAAAAAAAAAAAAAAAGAAGAAGAAAGAAGAAGAAAGAGTTGGAGGAACGACGAGGATGAGTCGATGGTATTCTTGCCTTCTCGATCAGAAATCGAAGGATCGATCACGACGCTCGAGAACGATTCAGTTTTCCTCTTTTTTCCATTTTTTCTTCTTTCCGCCGTTTTCATTCGCGTCCAGAAGAACCAACACGTCGAAAAGCGTAACACGCGTGTCCCAGGGCGATTTCGCACGGCCTGTCTAACTGTGTTTATGCGATGGTGTAAAGATTTATTTCTTTTTTTTTTTTTTTTTAGTCGCAGTAATTATATTGATATTGAACTACCTAACCTAATATTTACAAAGTTTCATCATTCTCGCCATGTTGTTCTTTTCTCCCATTTTTCTGTATTAACTTATTTTATAATTGTGAAATCGGTTTGTTCACACGCGCATACTTACAAAGTTGCCACGTAGAATTGCGCTGCAGTCATTCATTCAGAAAACCATCCTTTTTTCTTTTTTCTCTGTCTCTTTCTCATCTCACACTTTTCGTCGCACTTCTCGTTTCTCTCAATAATATTTCCACCCGCTCCTCCCTCTATTTTTCAACCCCCCCTTTGCTCATCCTTCTATCTCTCTCGCCTGGACCCGTTTTCTTATTTTTCTTTTTACACAGACGCGTTCACAAATGGCACACGCATACAATTTGACTCGTCGTTCATACGTCAGATACATTCACTTTATTCTATATAGAGTGTGTGTCGCGGATTCGCCCGCTTACTTCACGTTTCCTTCGCTCTGTCGCGTGCCCCCCACCAGGAACACGCCACATCGCGAACTATCGCCAATAAATAATTTTTTTAACAATATGAGAGAAACAAATCTTCCAAAAAACAAGATATATATATATATATATATACATATTACATATATATATACTCGATGATCAGAAGTATTAAATATCGATGATTTTGTTGCTGCATTTTCAACAAAACGGACGCACTTTTGTCCATTATTTCCGATCACTGACTCACCACGCTAATCGACGATCAGCTTCTCCCCCAGTTGTCGTGGATTTAGTTTATCTAGATGGTACAAGGATCGTAATTTCAAATTTATATCGGTTGACTGCTTCGTACCGTCTTCTATTCCCTCTTTGTTGATAGGCCTTTTCTTATTGTTATTCATCTCGTCGTTTGGGTGATTGTTTTATTCTCTCCACTCATCCAGTACCTCGATGGTCCATCTCGGCTCACGTGAATTTCCTCAATTAAAATGTTGATGAATCGTCATCATCTCTGAGAATTGTAATAATTCCAAAGTCTTCTCGGGAGAAGTATCGGTTGATGCAAATTTACGAACGCAGTTGTCCGTATTCCGTGGTTTTTCCAAAAAAAAAAAAAAAAACCAAGTTGGAAGTTCCTCATCCCTGCGGCTTCATTTTTACGGGGCCCCCTCGACGACTAGAAATTCCTTGGGGGGAGCTGTTAGCGAAGCTACAATCGACCCCCCCCCCCTCCTCCCCTCCTCGTGGTCCTGGAAGTTGTCATTTGAAAAGGCTGCCAAAGCTCTTCTTAGCTTGTTCTGCTGACTGAGGCGGTCTTTTTAGCATCGATTTTCATAAGGTACCTTTGGCAAACCTATGACATCAAGCTGATATCAAAATCCGCTGCCAAACTCTGATGCCCTTTGATGTCGTCGATCCATTCTCCGTTTCTTTTTCTTCAAATAACTGAATTGTAAAGTGTGAATAACTGAGTCACAATGACTCGGCGTCTTTTCCAAATTGTCCATTTATTGCCATTTGTCGCTGAAGTTTTCCGTTGGATGCCCTTCTCTTTCTTCTTTGACATGATGAAAAACCGCCCTTTCGAAAAGAAAACCAGATTGCGAAATCATCCAATGTTAAATTTGAAGACGTAGGAGAATCTTCGTCAGCTGCAGTTTGAATTAAAATGGTTGCCACCCAGGTCCACGAACGCAGATCTCCGCTCAACAGCTCTTCGCTCTTCTAGATTGGAAAAATCAAGTTCAAAGTTAAATTCGGCGGCAACTCGACAATAAGAATTAGGATTTAGAAAAAGAGCCAACTTACCAGTACGGTTCTTCACTCTGTTCGGCATTCGTGGCTCTTGCAAAAAGCAACAAAAACCCAGGTCAATTAGACTTGCATCTGCTGGCAACGGTAGAGATTAGAAAAAGAGATCGTAACAATGAACTGCTTCTTTTTCAGATGATGTTTCGCTGTCGAGATTTTCAGTCGTGCCCGTGTTAGATTGTGAACACAGGACAAGTCGTGAGCTTGGTGAACCGAAGTCCCTCGTCCTCGTGACTTCGGTGTCAAGGGATCCCTTGACGACTAGAGCATCGACGACTCCGCTGCTAGCGATGTTCCTTCTGCCTGGTGTCGTCTACTCGCCCCATATTTTTCCCTTTGCATCAGAATGTTGGAAATCAATGTTGTGTTGGCTGAAGCTTTTCTCCCATTTTTTTTTCCCCCTGAGGTTTTCTTCTTTTGACTGTTCTTACAAAAGGAATGACAAATCATTGTTAGAGACCTGTCGCTGTTCCATCTCCGCAACTCACACCGCTGGTTTCGGGGCAGTCCACTCGATGGTCTGAAGTTTTCTTTTTTACTCTTTTTATTTTCCTTTTTTGTTAAATCAACTGTTCTTGAAGGAAGGAAATAATACATCATTTCAAGAAACTTGCCGCTATCCCATACCGGAACTCACGCTGCTTGTTTTGGGGCAGTCCACTTGATGGTTTGAAGTTTTCTTTTTCATTCCTTCGTTTTGCTCAATCAACTGTTTTTTTTAAAAGAGAAAGATAATAAATGATTTCAAGAAACTGTCGCTATCCCATACCGGAACTCACGCTGCCTGTTTTGGGGCAGTCCACTTGATCTGAAGTTTTCTTTTTCATTCTTTTAATTTTCCTTTTTTGTTAAATCAACTGTTCTTGAAGGAAGGAAATAATACATCATTTCAAGAAACTTGCCGCTATCCCATACCGGAACTCACGCTGCTTGTTTTGGGGCAGTCCACTTGATGGTTTGAAGTTTTCTTTTTCATTCCTTCGTTTTGCTCAATCATTGCTGTTTTTTTTAAAAGAGAAAGATAATAAATGATTTCAAGAAACTGTCGCTATCCCATACCGGAACTCACGCTGCTTGTTTTGGGGCAGTCCACTCGATCTGAAGTTTTCTTTTTTATTGTACTTCATCAACTGTTTTTTAAAAGTTGTTTAACGATATATGTTTTCGAGATACTCAATGTTCCATACAGGAACTCACACCGCTGGTTTCGGGGCAGTCCGTTCGTCTGAAGTTTCCTTTTTTATTCTACTACTTCATGAACTTTAAAAGTTCTTTCATGATATACGTTTTCGAGATACTCAGTGTTCCATACAGGAACTCACACCGCTGGTTTCGGGGCAGTCCACTCGTCTGAAGTTTCCTTTTTTATTCTACTACTTCAATTGTTCTTTAAAAGTTTTACTTTAATTGCATATGTTTTCAAGATACTCAATGTTCCACACAGGAACTCACACCATTGGTTTCGGGGCAGTCCACTCGTCTGAAGTTCTTTAATTGATGTTTTTAAGATACTTCACATCCCAGAGGAACTCACACCATTGGTTTCGGGGCAGTCCACTCAATGGCCGGGAAAGTCTTGCTCAATCCTTTTAGGGATCAAACATGCTGCCGCTGACGCTGTTGACCTTCGTCAGCTTCGCACGCTACCACAGTAAGGCTCGACAAATTGCTGAGGTTACTACTGGATTCCGAGTAACTCGACAAAGTGGGCCTCCTGGGCGGCACCACTACGGCCGGTGTCGAGTTACCCGGACTTGGAAACTTGCGGAATACCCTCAGCAATGAGCTTCCCGCGCTGTGGCATCGGACCAGTCGTTCCGGGGCGTCCAGCAACGCCGACTGGCTCCGATATGGCGGTGGGCTCTCACTGTCGAATACGGTGCGGTTTGGTGGCGGTCGAACACACTTTTGGTATATCTCGCTCTCCTGCAAACACACAATGTTTTCACTTCAGTTTTCGTTCGATCACGATTCAATTATTTCGGACAGCTCTTCTCCGAGAAGAATCGATTGATTGATACTTATTATAGTTATATTCGTTGAAATTTGAATTTGATTGATACTTTCATTCGGAGCATTAACAAACATTTCGTTAACTCTGAATCTCCCGACGAAGAATGTTGACAAGAATTTCCGAATTTTTAGAGGCGATGTTAATCGTAAATTAAAAAGAAGAAACGAAAAAAATTAAACGATAAAATAAAAGTGCGTGCCTCATGGCTGCCCGTGAGTTCAGATTCGAAATTTGTATGATGATTAAAGAAGAATTATCTATGAGGGAATACAATGTTTCCTTACCTCCCACCACCACCCCGTTTCTTAATTCTTAGACTAGCCATAGTCGTTATTTCAAGTGCCTAGGTTATCCGATGTTCTTAAATAACCACAACAACAATAATTCACCAACGGCGTGAAAACGAGAATGTTCTTTCCGCCCGTGTGTCCCTGTTATTTATACAAGTTGGCCGACCAATTGTTTTCGAACACGAGGCGATTCACCGCCCCTTTTTACCCCCACCGATGAGTGAACCGATTTTCGAGAATTTTCTGAGGACAACAGTCAAAATAAGCTGAGACTGACTGAGCGATGAAGATTCACGGTAAACGAGCAAGAAATTGTTAGTTTCCTCGGCTTGGGACTTTTTGTCAATATGAAAAAACGTGTGCACGAGTTCTTGGCTCTGGTCTGAACATATTCAAGGATAGATCAACAAACTTCTCCCTTTTTCTGTAAGAGGTTCTCAATCGTTCTCTTGCTTGAAATCAGATTCGCGAAACGAATCGCTAACGGCAGAATATTTCATCGTGGAAAAAGATTCAGGATAAAAAATTAAACGCAGTTGCGTGAACATTTTAAAGAGGAAGAAATTATTCGATGAGAATCGAGACTTTTGCCTCACTTTATGTGCCTGTTTCAGCGAAAATTATTATCATGTTTATATTAATTTTCTCATTTCAACGACATTGGCGGACACTTAGAAGAATCAATATATATCTAAAAATTATCAAAATGAAAAAGTAGATTTTTTTATCAAATGTCGTCTGGATCATCAATCCTGTCCAGAAAAATCGAAAATCGATTTCGTCACCGTGTTCACGATCTATCTATTTCATTCACGATCTATCTATTTTTAAATAGATATGCAACAGTACGTTTTTCTATCCTTCAAAAAATAAGATCAAAATAACTCTTTTCGGAAAAGAAATTCGTAAGAAAGAAAATTTTTCAATTTACTCAGCTACAAGTCCAAGTCAAAATTAAAGTGTTCGATAGAGATCCGTAGAAAATTTCTGAGTTAATTTAGCTACAAGTCCAAGTCAAAATTAAAGTATTCGATAAAGATTCGTAGGAAATTTCTAAACTAATTTAGCTACAAGTCCAAGTCAAAATTAAACTATTCGATAGAAATTCGTAGGAAATTTCTAAATTAATTTAGCTACAAGTCCAAGTCAAAATTAAAGTATTCGATAAAGATTTGTAGGAAATTTCTAAATTAATTTAGCTACAAGTCCAAGTCAAAATTAAACTATTCGATAGAGATCCGTAGAAAATTTCTGAATTAATTTAGCTACAAGTCCAAGTCAAAATTAAAGTATTCGATAAAGATCCGTAGAAAATTTCTGAATTAATTTAGCTACAAGTCCAAGTCAAAATTAAACTACTCGATAAAGATTCGTAGGAAATTTCTGAATTAATTTAGCTACAAGTCCAAGTCAAAATTAAAGTATTCGATAAAAATCTGTCGAAAATTTCACTTTTTTTTAGCCACAAGTTCGAGTCGAAAGTCAAAGACAGAGTATTCAATATAAATTAACTAATATCTCAGAAATTATTACGCAAGAGGTAGTAAACGGAGAAAGAGTAAGAGAGAGCGAGAGAGAAAGAGAGAGGATGGCGACGTAGGTATACACGTGTAAGGGCGTAGAATTACTGAAATTCTAACCCGTGACCCTCGGGCAGCGCCGAGGGCGCGCGTATTTCGGCTCGATTGCGCGCCTCAGCATTCAGAAGCCTCGAAGCGAGGGTAGAACTCGATCCTCCGGTTGTCGCCTTCTTCGTAGCTCGGCGGACGCGCGATCTTCGGCGAAAATTGCATAAGACTGCCCCTCACTCTCCTTTCATCGAAGATATCCCGACTCTTTCAACCCCTTTTTATCGAGGCTCCGATTCCAAATTTTCCTCGCTGACTCATTTCAAATCTAGATGAACGCGTTTCTGAAAGAACTTTATCTATTGCAGCATCGTTTTCTTAGATTTTTAGAGTGGCAAAGGCCAGACTTTAAAATCGAGACTTAAAATTGGCAAGTCGTGTTTATATCCTTGTCAAAAATGCAGAGTGTTCTGTGGCACGTGAGACGATGAGAAAATGTTTTTCATCCGAGGCTTCTTGAAAATGAAACTGATGCTACAAGGCAATTGTTAACATATTCAGAAAGAACTCTGTTCTATACAGTTTTCACTTTTAGATTCTTGTTAATTACCTTCATTTCAGATCTATTTCCTAGTCCAGCATTCAAGTGTATCAGATTTTCAGGGCCACCATGAATTCCTCCTGTTGTACAATTCGTTCCTACTCGAATTATCAAATCTTTCTTCAATTTTCTTCAATCGTTCGGGATCCACCGAGTCGAAGTTCGACTAAAAAATTGAACACTCGACGACAATCCGAGAGAAGACACCGCAGTTTCTCGATCGGCGCGAACCTTTCCAACGCGACATCATTCACCGTTCTACGCGTCTGGCGGCAGTTTAATATCGGCATATTAATGGCATTAAACGGCAGAGAGTGGGGGGGGGGGGAGGGAGGGAGAGGGGATGCAATTTTAGCCGATTAGCCGACCGGCTGAATCCAGACGTTTCGCCAACCGGCGCCGTTTTCATTTATCGAACGTGTGCGGCTCGATTAGCCGGCCCCGCTAATAAGCGCGTTTTCGAGCGGCGCGAACCACGCTACGCGCGAGTAATAACGCGTGTAAAAACGGGGTAAATTTTCCACGGTCCCGTGCCCTCCACGATAAAAATCTCCGCTTTTATTCGGTAACGTTGTTCCCCTCCTTCCCTCTTTCCCTTATCGTCTTGGCTGGCTCGCGTGGAACGCGACTCGTGCCGATGCTTGCACCCTTCTTCATCGAGTTTTCGCTTCTTTCGTTACAAGAGATCGTAGATGCAAACGTAGGTGTTAGTAAAACGTACATACACACGCACGGTAATTAGCAATTAGTCGATCACCGATGTTTCTCGTAATCGTAAATAACTTAGGTTTGTCGCGTCATTTTCTCGACTGAAAAAAATTATAGTTGGATCGGACGAGATGGATTTTCAGGTTTTCATTTCGTTTCGTCTGGGCCCGAACAACTTTTACGAGCCAGTCTTGTATTTGTACGATCTGTTCGAGAAATACAAGAAGTTATTTTCGCGAATAAAACGGCGCGACGGTGTTTGCATGTCGGGGAAACAGGTTTCCCCTTCCAATGGCAATCTGCGTCATTACGTTTTTGCAATTTGATAGAGGAAACGTGTTCCAATTTGCATCGTAACGGACGAAGATCGCGCGAAAGAAAAAAAAGAAAAAAAAGTTTCACACGTTTCACTATTTTAGGACTCATCGTAGTTCAGACTGTAGCTCGTAGTAATTTTCGCTAACTAGTCTTTTATTTCTCGAATTCGCGCTCGACCTGAACCTTGTTGTAACTTTCATTTACGCATCTGTATCAGATTTCCATTCGTAAACTTCGCGTCCGATTAACAAAACTCGTTCAAGTCTTTTGGTCTTTCTCAAGACCAAAATTCCTTACAATTACGTACAATTGCCACTTGTTTGCAGTTTGTATAAAATCGAAATTTCCTGCGACCGTCTAATCAATTGTTCAATTTCAATTGAACCGTATAAAATAGAAAATTTACACGTTACAAATTGGCGAACGAGTTGAAACATTCTCCGAAATTAGACGCACGATTCCTCTTAAACCATCGCCTAAATCAGCCAACTATTCCCACGGAAATGCTCAGGAAATGCAAATAGAACGATGCAAACTTGCCATCGAGCTACGAAGAGAGAAAGATAAATAGAAGAAAGAGAGAGAGAGAGAGGAGTTTAGTCTAGCCTCTCGGTCGAAACTAACCACCTAGACTCGGAGGAACGAAAATAATAGAGAGAAAGAGAGAGAGAGAGACCTGTTAAATATTGGAAGAGAGTGGAGAGCTCACCTGTTCAGGATCGCGAAGATGGAAGGTAGTGTGTGCACCGTATGGACGTTCCTCGCCATCGGGGAGCTGCAGCCGCGGTGGTAGGTCGAGGGCGAGATCCTGCCGGACACTTCCGGCTCGTATCGCCCGGTCCCTCGCCGCGGCCACCATCACTTCCTGAATCCCGTCGGTGGCTGCGTCTCCGTTGCCGTTCACCTCGGCTACGCCTCCGCCGCTCGGATCACCACCACCGAGGCCACCATGACTGCTGCTTCTCACCTCCATTCCTGGGCTCATCGACAGCATCTACATAGATACAACGTTCTCCGTTAGTCAACGTTCTACTCCTCCCCCCTAGATAGACGAGTATCTTATCTTCTCTCCGAGAGAGACTGAAATCTGAAATTGTCAAACGACCGGTCGCGAGACGTTACATTTTTGCACATTTTTTTTTTTTTTTTTTTTTTTTTTTTTTTTTTTTTTTTTTAAACGCAAACTGTCCATTCAACACAAAGAAACAGGAAAAAGTGCGCCATATTTTGATTGGACTTTGAGGATAACGAGGAGAATAGACTTACGTTTCTCTCGTTTACATTTTTGCACATTTTCTTTTAAGAAACGCAAACTGTCCAATTGACACAAAGAAACAGGGAAAAGTGCGCCAAATTTTGATTGGACTTTGAAGATAACGAGGAGAATAGACTTACGTTTCTCTCGTTCCTTTCGGCGAGAGAGTTAAACGAGCGTTGAAACTTGGAAACCTCGAACTCAGACCGGTCGTTTGATTCAAATCGTTTCAATTATGTAAATTCGAATTTGTAATTGTCGAGGAAATTTCTTTTCTTGTTAGCAAGAGACCTTCGTTTCCCTTAATTTCTTCTCGAAATTGTTGCGAAATTTTCCACGTCTCACGCCAATCGCGCACGCGCGCACGGAGCGTCTTCCGTTCGAGCGTCTTCCAACGTCGTTTTACGATCGGCACACGGTCGTAGCCGTGGAATAAGAAACGAACACGAACGCGCAATCCGAGTCGAACACGAGGCGCATCGGACGCGATCGCCAGTGAAATTTTCAGGGAACCGGTTACCGATTTACCTCTCGCCGGGATTGAAAATTTCCAACCGACACGAACGATCGTAAAACGGACGATCGTTCGCGGATCGGCGATCGGCGAAATTTTTTGCGAAGCGAAGGGAATTGTTAAGTCGAATTTTCACCGAACACGATGAATTTTGGTGGTATTCCGCGCGACTCCATCCGAAACTCGCCGAATTTTCGCGAGAAAAGCGTTTACATCCTCGTTCCTCGCACTTGAAATATTGAAAACCAGCCGTTTTTTACATTTCACATTTTACAATTCAACGTACGTTCGATAAATTTTGCAATTTACGTAGAAATATACGCGCAAGTGCGCGAGTCGTCGCTGCTCAGCTTTTACGACCCCAAACCGGATCCTCGATAAAACTTGGGAAATCTCGACGAACGTTTGGGAAAACGATCCTCGGTCAAGCAATTTGCCTCGCCTTCGTAGAAAATATTGCATTGATAAGAAGATCTGTTCATATGAAGAAGAGAAAGGAAAAAAAAGAGAGAGAGAAGGAAGAAGAAAAGCAAAATCGTATCACAACGATCGGATCGAGGTGTCTGCTTTCAAGTCTTCAACTTGCAAAGAAGATCCAGTTACTTGTTCGATTTCCGTGGAATTTTCTCCCACATCTGCCAAGTTTCATTGTCAACTGCTAACCAAGAAGATTTGTCGCAACATCATCGTTAATTCCTCGAGTAGAATGCAAGCAAAGGTTTTTTTTATATTTTTTTTTTTTATTTAAAAAATTTCGACAAGAGGGACTATGAAAATTCACATGGAAATAAGGAGATCACTGACATTGACAATTTATGTTCTTCGACGACATCTATTAACATCCACAGTTGTTGTAACTATCGAGAAACAGTCAATAGAAAACTACCGATTAATCTTGGTACAAACTTAGAAAACTCTATGAATGCAAAGCTTATGAAGAGTTTCCAAGGAGTTCGATAATTTCATTTCTAAAGGTCCGAACGAGTCTACGAGTTCTACCGGATCATCGACATTCGATTGATCTGCTGTCGAACGAAATAAATTACGACAAAGTCCTCGATGCCTTGACTCGGATTAAGAAAAATTTATCCTTCCGCCATTGATAAATAGATTACGGCGACCTCAGGTTTCTTTTAGGCCTTTTTCTCGCCTTGGAATCGTTGAAAAGGAAAAACACAATTATGAGAGAACCTGTTAAGATACCGATGGACTTTCTCCCTATCTTCGGCATATCTCAGGAGAGGAGTTAATTTTCCTCGATCAACGATCCAATCATCCATTATTTAAACGACGTGTCTACGATGGTACGAAGAATCACTGGTGGATTTACGAAAGATCGGCGAGACGCGTGTCTCTGTTGTGTGCCTGCTACCAGAACGTAATGCCGCGTTCACACTGTTGATGAACTGCGATCAAATAACAGCGAGCTGGTTTCAATTGTAAACGTTTGAGAAAAATGTGTTTGAACGTATTTAGAATCTATAGAGAGTTTAGTAACGTTGTGTAATTGGCGAACTGCGATTAGGTATCAGTGATT
This sequence comes from Frieseomelitta varia, assembly GCF_011392965.1. Taxonomy (NCBI): domain Eukaryota; kingdom Metazoa; phylum Arthropoda; class Insecta; order Hymenoptera; family Apidae; genus Frieseomelitta; species Frieseomelitta varia. Next base: position 12,774 of record NW_025110237.1, read on the forward strand.
GTCAACTAGAATTGTCGACGTCTGAAATTTCAATAAAATCTGTTCGCAAATTTAAAGCGTGTGCAAATATATTAAGGTCCGTGCTTAGTAATATTGCGCGATTGGCGATTAGGTATCAGTACTTTTGAACTAGAATTGTCGACGTTTGAAATTTCAATAAAATCTGTTTGCAAATTTAAAGCGTGTGCAAATATATTGAGATCCCTACTTAGTAACATTGCGTGATTGGCGATTAGATATCAGTGATTGTCAACTAGAATTGTCGACGTTTGAAATTTCAATAAAATCTATTTGCAAATTTAAAACGTCTGCAAATATATTAAGGTCCGTGCTTAGTAACATTGCGCGATTGGCGATTAGGTATCAGTACTTTTGAACTAGAATTATCGACGTTTGAAATTTCAATAAAATCTGTTTGCAAATTCGAAGCGTGCGCAAATATATTGAGATCCCTACTTAGTAACATTGCGATTAGATATCAGTGATTGTCAACTAGAATTGTCGACGTTTGAAATTTCAATAAAATCTGTTTGCAAATTTAAAACGTCGGCAAATATATTAAGGTCCGTGCTTAGTAACATTGCGCGATTGGCGATTAGGTATCAGTACTTTTGAACTAGAATTATCGACGTTTGAAATTTCAATAAAATCTGTTTGCAAATTTGAAGCATGCGCAAATATATTGAGATCCCTACTTAGTAACATTGCGTGATTGGCGAACTGCGATCAGGTATCAGCGAATGCAAATTGCTCACGTTTGTAGTTTCAAAAAATCTGTTTGCAAATTTGAAGCGTGTGCAAATATATTCAGGGTCTTACTTATTGTTAGTAACATTGCGCGATCGTTCTGAATTCCACGATCACTGGACAGCTCGACGAACAAGCTTGGAATTGTCAGTGAGTTGCGTGAATGCGATGTAATTTTTATTATAATTAGAAAAGGGCATCTCGCGGATTGTTCTCGGTGTGGACTCCGCATAAATTTGGATCTTCGAACCGACACTTATGACCGAACTGTCGCTTCCTTGTTATTATTTTGCTATTAGTATAACATTGTGTTAATGGAAAGACACCGAACGCCGTTTATAATCCTGTTTACAGACAGTTCTCAGTAAAGAGTGGAAAAAGAGGGGTATGTTAATCTCTTGACATACGAATTTTAGTTTCAAACTGAACGAAAATAATTTTCATACTCTTATATTTATACTGCGAAATATGTATGAACACGATACTTATAAACAAAATTAATAAAAAAAATAATGACAGAGCAAATTAATAATTCAATAGTCCTTAAGAAATCATTGTACGTCAAGATAAATTGCGATTATGCGAAATAACTTTCTATAACAAATTCTGCAATATCTTTAATACTAGAACTATCGACAATTGAAACATAAAATTTGTTCGACATCGGAGATACTGAAGTCCAAAAAAAAGATAGAAGAACTTTATAATATGATGGAGAGTACATAAACTTTTATTTATATTATAATATATTATATTATATTATATTATATTACATTATATTATATTATATTATTTATATTATAAACTTTTACTTATATATTTTACGAAAAATTATTTAAATACACTGTTTTATGCTTATAAGATTTCTAACAAACATTATAAATTGACCACATTTTGACCACTTTTGGTAGTTCTAGTGTTAAAAAAACATTCAAACGAATGACAAAATCTTGATTATAAGTAGCGTGTACAGTCAACCGTCTAAGAACACAAAAGTCCTGCAAAACTTTTTTACAATATAGCAATTTTAATTTGTTCGAATGAACCTGGACAACGCTCGTGTTGGGCCGAATATTTCCATCACGATGTTTCTAAGTATTCCAAGTTTCGGTACAACACGGTGCGAGTTATATCGAAAGGAGGTTGACACTGTACATTCCTCTCTCACTGCGTCAGCTAGAAAGGAATCTCATCTGTTTATCGATAGCGATTACAACCTGCCTAATGTACGCTGCCACGCGAACTCGACCGATACACCGCCAATTCAGCGAGCCGTTTATTTCGAAAGTGGCACGCGCCACTTTCAATTTTTTTAAATCGGGAAACTTGCGTTTCAACGGGCTTGGAAAGATCGATGCTAACTGTCGGGAAGATTTATATATCCATTATCTCGGATGCTCGTCATTTTTCTGATTCTTCTGCCATCAGGACAGAATAATCGCCATTTTGAAAATGAATAGCTCGCTGAAGAGTCGTAGGGCCATTGACGATTTCACGTTTCTATCAAATTTCGTTAACAATATGTGCATGTTATCTTTCGTCCTACGACTCTTCAATATTGCTGCACGTTGCCATTTTTTTTTTTTTTTTTTTTTTTTTAGAAGCGATTTCTGGAAGCTCATCTCTCGCGAGAGCCGTAATGTTCCGTTTTCTGGAATGTGTGTGAAAATGTCGCTTATTCTGTAATTCGTGTCTTCGCTCGTATATCACATCATGTATTTTTATACGTACACCCCTCTGGATCTGTTAATTTCATTTCTTCAAGATTAAATAAACGAAAAAAAAAAAAAAAATAGATAATTACTTCGTTCGTTGTCAATTAAAAAAAAACCATACGACTCGACCTGCACGTTCCCCCTTTCTCTCGGCATTAATTCGCGTTTTCCTGGTTTAATCGCGCGCTTCCAACGTTCCGTATTTTTCCCGCCCTTTTTTTTAAATAACGCCCGGCGTTAATTCGCCGCGCGAGGTTTTTTTTTCCGTTTATTAATTTAATCGACCTCGGGTCGTAACGAACGCCAGCAAAACTCGGCTGAAGCAACGAGCGTCAGCAGAAAGAGAGAGAGAAAGGGAGGGAGAGAAACAGAGTACAAGCAAAAAATCTCGCGCGTTTTCTCTTTTGGCCGAAGCCACGATTAATCCTTTTTCCGCGCCGACCGATGTCGAATTCGCTCGTTATCGATGTTCGATTTCACGCGGCAATTTTCCACGGTGGAAAATCGCGGCCCGAACAATATACCCGCGGCCGTATTTCCACGTATCGAGAACGCTCTCGATCGAGATTCGCTCTTTTTCTCTCGCATAAGAAGAATTGCCACGTCGAAGATTTTTCGAACAATACAACCAAGAGTATACAATGCTTTCGATCGACATCGATCTGAATTCGATAGAAATTCGATTTTTTTCTTTGCTCCTTTAACCTCTTGCGCTGGAACGACGTGCACGCACGTCAAGAATTTTTTGTCATCCCCAAAATTGCAACGTTTCTCACGAAAGTTTTTATTAAATTTTAGTCGTCGGTAGTTCTAGTCGGTGAAAGAAAAATATTGTGCAATTTTTCCTACATATCTTATTTAATATAAAATATATATATATAATTAATAACATAATATATAAATAAATATATAATATAAATATAAATAATATATAAATATACATATAATTAATAAATATATAAAATATATATATATATATATAATACACTTTCGTCCATAAGTTACCGGACACTTGCTTATTTTCAGCTAAATAGTTATACTAGAACACAGATATACCTTTCTGGATTAATTTTATTATACAATCTTGTTATATTTACTGTATTTTACTATATTACTGTATTACTGTATTACTTTATTTACTGTATTTTATAATAATACTTGAAAACGAAACTGATATTTTACGTATATGGTGTCTGAATAAATATTTCAAAGTATATCGAAAATATGTATATATATATATATATTTAAAAAACTCGAATCGATGTATTTTGGGATGACAGAAGCCTTCAGAAATGTGTCTGAAATCAAGAGAAAGACTTATGGAAGAAATTAGAAGAAGCGTGGATAGAAATTCATTCCGAAATATTGTTAAAATTAAACGAAAGCATGCCACGGTTACTTCTGCACAGAGATATAAGATACAACTTGGTAAGATTTTTGACATATAAACTGTTTAACATTTGTATTCTAGACATTATACATATGTAATAAGTAGTAATTTCGTTCCATAGAATAAGTTATTTCATCGAATATAATTGCCCGTATCTCATTTTGTCGTAGTGTCCGGTGACTTATGGTCGCGGGACTGTATATATTTTCTTAAGTATATTTAAGTATTACCTACAGGCAAAATAAATAATGAATTTATTACTTCTCAGTAATTTAAATTTCGATCCAGTTCGAAAAGAAAGCGGCGAATTATTGTACACGGTTTGGTCACTCGTTACGGTCCGCAAAATCGCCGCACAGAAGATTCTCGCGTGAATTTTTCCGAATCTCACCGGCAGTATCCCATTCTCCAGCAAGACAGGACGGCAGAAATTATTTCCAGCGCTGGTGACAGCCGCGGTGGGCTTGAAAGTTTAATCGGCGAGCGATTCTGTAAAGAATTCACGCGGAATTATTCGCGGACGAATTCAATAGCGACGAAAAGCTTCTCGAAGGCTATTGTTCAACGTTCGGTGTAGCGCGCAACAATTTATAAATATCTAGCGAGACTAAACTCTCTCCGGCCGATTGCGAACTCGAGTTCTCTCGATTGATTTTGTCGCGCACGATCGGCAAGCAGAACACGGGCGTACAATTTCACGGGCTGCGGCAAACAATCGAGCCACGAACGCACGCACGTTTCAACGAACTTAAAAAAAAAAAAAAAAAAAAAAAAAAAATCGCCGCCGAAATGGAAATTTTACGCGGAACGAGAGAGTGCAATTCGCGATACCGATTCCCTTTTCAGACGTATAATCACTTTGTAGCCGCGGTCACTTCCCTCCCCTTCGCGTTTCGTTCGATTCGTTGCAGGTTGGCCGACGTCCAAAAAATTACTTGAAACTTCGAACAGAAATTTGAAAACGTTAACGACGAGAAAATAACGTAACGTGAAATTACATGTTTAGAGAGGAAACTGTGTTGTGTTCCTTGCGCAGCGGCACAGACTGTCCCGCGCCTTGAACTTCGGCCCAAATTTCACGTGCCAAAAGTCGAGAAAGTCGCGAGCCAATTGACGATCCTGCGTCACCGCGCGACCAGACGCGATCCGCGGAAATTTCGAGCTGCGACATTACTATTTTGTCGCGTGATCGTACTATTTTGCACGTACCAACGCGTAGATTCCGACCGAGTCGTGTCTACGGTCTCGAGACTCTGAATCACGTCCCTCCATTTTTTTTTTTTTTTTTTTTTGTTTTACGCGACGTGTCAATTTTTAATTTGGCGATAAATTGTGATATCACTCGCGCGGTGCTTTTCATAAGCGACGTGTCTAAACGTATTACGCGGTCAGAAAGTATATTTTTGTACAGTTTTCAAAAGCGTAGTACGATAAGGAAGCTTCGTTTGTGTTTTACAAGCCGGTCGTGCACAAATTTATAAAAACCGCCAGCGGAAGATAAGTTTTTTTCGAGAACGAATCATCCGAAACAATGAAGCCAAACGTGCATTCGTAATCGTGTTAAACGGAATTCGATTACAAGTCACTTCGAACGAGATATGCGAAGAATGGAGAGAGAGAAGACCGTTTCCTCGTTTCGAATAAATATCGAGGGAGAGCGTTTCGAGAAGCACGTGGCACGGCACGCACGTTCATAATTCATCAACCGACGTCGCGTGTTTCCCTCCTTCTTTCGTCGCGTATATATTCTTCAACCAAGCGAAAGACGATCCCTCGCGAGCGGGGATTTATTCGAGTCGAAAAGAAATTCGACTCAGCGGGTATTAACCACTTGCGCTGGCAACTGATTGCGGACCATAACGAGTGACCGAACCGTACACAATAATTTGTCGCTTTCCTTTTGAACTCGGTACGATAATAAAGTAATGAATTTATTGTTTGTTTTGCCTACTTTGTTTTACTCGAATATATAATTTTAGTTATTACAACATGTTACGCTATAACATATAATATATAATATGTTACAACATAACCTATGTTATGCCTAATATAACCTGTATTCTAATTAAATACATTGACATTTTAGTGTGTTAAATTATGTGTATTGTAAAATTATATTGCAGATTAGAGCTGCATTAACTTTTAAATAAAATAAAATTTTCTACGGTGCCAGAAAACGATGTTACTTGTAGGTATCCTTAACCACTTGCGCTGGCAACTGATTGCGGACCATAACGAGTGACCGAACCGTACACAATAATTTGTCGCTTTCCT
>NW_025110237.1:20039-28126 GCF_011392965.1 Frieseomelitta varia
ATTGCGGACCATAACGAGTGACCGAACCGTACACAATAATTTGTCGCTTTCCTTTTGAACTCGGTACGATAATAAAGTAATAAATTTATTGTTTGTTTTGCCTACTTTATTTTACTCAAATATATTATTTTACTTATTATAACATGTTATGCTATAACATATAATATATATGTTACAACATAACCTATGTTATGCCTAATATAACCTATATTCTAGTTAAATACATTGACATTTAGTGTATTTATTGTTAAATGATATTGCAGATTAAAGCTGTAATAACTTTTAAACAAAATAAAATTTTCTACGGTGTCAGAAAACGATGTTACTTGTAGATATCCTTAACCACTTGCGCTGGCAACTGATTGCGGACCATAACGAGTGACCGAACCGTACACAATAATTTGTCGCTTTCCTTTTGAACTCGGTACGATAATAAAGTAATAAATTTATTGTTTGTTTTGCCTACTTTATTTTACTCAAATATATTATTTTACTTATTATAACATGTTATGCTATAACATATAATATATATGTTACAACATAACCTATGTTATGCCTAATATAACCTATATTCTAGTTAAATACATTGACATTTAGCGTGTTTATTGTTAAATTATATTGCAGATTAGAGCTGTATTAAATAAATTTTCTACGGTGTCAGAAAACGACGTTACTTATAGGTATCCTTATCCTAAATTATATTACAGATTAGAGCTGTAATAACTTTTAAATAAAATAAAATTTTCTACAGTGTTAGAAAAACATTACTTATAGGTATCCTTGAGCACTTGCGCTGACAACTGGATTGCGGACCATAACGAGCGACCGTGTACAATAATTCGTCGCTTTCTTCTTAAACTCGTATGATATAAATTAATAAGTAACAAATTTATTGTTTGTTTTGCCTGGGATTATATTTAAATATAATTTTATATTTAACATACTTAAGACTGAGAAAATATTGCAACTTTGAGACAAAAAATTCTCGACGTGCAAGATATTATAGATGAATGATGATGCTTCTGTCTCGGGCTATCGTGTATATATAATATACATATAGTTGCATCGTTCGTTTCCAGAAAGCCACAGGTAATTACCAGATCCGCCGAAAGTAACCAATCACAACCCCACCGAAAACAACATTAATCACTCCTCTCTTTCTCCTCTCCTCTTTCATAACAATCTCGAAAGCACCAATAAAAGCTGAATTTTCCGGTTAATTAAAGTATCAGCGTACAGAGGGTGGGGGGGGGGGTGCCCCGTGCTAATTCTAATGATAAATAGCCTCTCTGTTTAACCTAACAATAATCGCGACGATTTACGCGCACGATTATATCGCGCCCGTGCTGCTAATAATGACGCGATTTCAAATCGTTGGGTTGGTATTGTCGGCCGCGTGTATTATCAACGCGTTTGCCGAATTAACCGACCGCAATTGATATTTCCATCCCGGAAAATTTCATTACGTTGTTTGGCACGAATTTGATCGACTTCGCGCGTTAATTGGAAGTCGAAAACACTTTCTCTATTACTAGCGTATGCACGCGCTAGACGTATCATCGTATCGTAGTATAACGCGTGGAAATTTATCTTTGTAATTAAGTCAAAGGGTTTCTTAACTCGCAGTATTAACATATCTTCGCGTATCGTCTAAAATCGCGATGCAAAGAGAACGGAAAAATACAATGACACGCCGATTTTCAGTGGAAATATTTTGGCAGTGAGGAAAGCCAAGAAATATTCAGAGTGTTAATATGAGAGAAAACTCTTGTCGGTACTTTAATTTAGATTAATTTAATCCTGGATTTCCCTTGGATGGCACATTTTCTTTCTTCGCGTGTCCTCGATAATTTTTCTTCTGCATCTTTGCGTCGAGGGGTTTTCATTTCGTTCGTTTATTTAATGGAGAGAAGCCCATTGACGAAGAAAAGGCAAAGGTAAGAAGAAACAACAACGATAAGTTAAAATATGGAGAGCGATGCAATTATAAATGTAAAAGAAATCATAAACAATAACAATAATATATATGTAAAGGTAAGTGTACAAAAAAAGTCATATTTGCAAGAGAGAGAGAAAGAGAGAGAGAGAACATTGCGTTGCCTCGCGCATTCTACGTTTGATCATTCAAAAAAATCAAAATCGAAACATTTGATAACTAATCTATTTAGGTATTTGGGTAGCCGCGCGAGTTTGATTCGTCCCCGTAAATCCTCACATATCTAACAACAAGAAAAACGAAGTCTCGAACAAACGAGACTGAAATTAAAAAGTAGAAAAGAGGGGAACGCGCCACCTCCTGAGGCGTTCGACGAGATTATCGAATTTCCAGAGAGTGCGTCGCGCGGGGGTATTTAAAAGTCGCTTTGAGTGATTTACAAAGCCGACGAACACACACGGGGGAACGTGTGTGTATGTGTGTATGCATGCGTGTGCAACGATACGTCAACGTCCCACCCCTCCTCGTCCTCCTCCAGCGATGCACGCGTTAATTATCGACCTAATTGTGCACCGCCGCGGTGTCTGCGAGCAGACGCTGTTCCCCGTTTTATCCCATCGCCCTTTAAAGCCCGCGAACCACCCCCGCGACACGGCGGAGACAGCTGGCTAATTGGCCGATTTCCACCCGGCGACTTCCAACGGATTTCCATCCGTCGGACGACAAGCGAGACGTACGCGAGCCTCGTGATCAAACGCAGACGCGTGACCGCGAGTAGAACTAACCGCTAACCGGTTGACGACCAAACGACAGTCGTCGTCGCGTGTTCCCCATACGACAGCGAAAGTACGCTACGAGCGCAGACTTGTCAAATTGTTTTTTCATTTTCGTTCGAGAGGCGAATCGATTTTTGTTCGTTCGCGTCCGCAAATTTGTGGATCAAAGAATTCTCACCGAGGGGATGGGGAAGAGGTTGCGTTGACTGTTGATATACACGCAGGTGTCAATAAAGGGGTCAAGCGTGGTAGATGTAAATGGGTACGGGCGGATGTGAAGGGTTGTTGGTTTAGGGGTGGATTTGTCCAAGTGCGCGCGTAGGAGGAACATCGTTATTGTTTTTTTTTTTTTTTTCGCAAAGACGAAACATGTAAGGTGAATAACTCAGATTTGTCAAATCGATGTTAAATAAACAGTAGATGCTACCGACGACTAGCAATAAAGTATAAATGAAATTTCCAGAAGTCAGAAATATTAAAATAAAGAAAGAAAAATTGGAAAAGCTTTTTCTTCTCTGTGTGCACATTTGTCAAATCGATGTTAAATAAACACTAGATGCTACCGACGACTAGCAATAAAATATAAATGAAATTTCCAGAAGTCAGAAATATTAAAATAAAGAAAGAAAAATTGGAAAAGTTTTTTTTCTCTATGTGCACATTTGTCAAATCAATGTTAAATAAACACTAGATGCTACCAACGACTAGCAATAAAATATAAATAAAATTTCCAGAAGTCAGAAATATAAAAATAAAGAAAGAAAAATTGGAAAAGCTTTTTCTTCTCTATGTGCACATTTGTCAAATCGATGTTAAATAAACACTAGATACTACCAACGACTAGCAATAAAATATAAATAAAATTTCCAGAAGTCAGAAATATAAAAATAAAGGAAGAAAAATTAGAAAAGTTTTTTTTCTCTATGTGCACATTTGTCAAATCAATGTTGAATAAATATTAGATCCTACCGACGACTAACAATAAAACATAAAATTTCCAGAAGTTAGAAATATAAAAATAAAGGTAGGAAAATTGGAAAAGCTTTTTTTTCTCTATGTGCACATTTTTCGACGAATCATTTAAGTTTTTAAAAATGCACGTCTATAAAATTTCCAACAAAAATTATAAACTGATCATTCTGCTGACCACTTTGGCAGTTCTCTACTGTCAAATGTCCGAGTGTAACTTTCAATCTTAATCCGGGGAAGTGTAAATCAAGCTGTTTTGCTATCTGAATAAAGATAAATCGGGTCAGTGTAGCGATTTTGTGCAAGGAGGGTCTACAGATCGAGAGAATTAGATCAACGAGCAAAGTCTGATGAATCTCGTGCATTTATCAGTGGTCCACAGTGATCCATGAATCGTTGCACGCTCTGAAAACTCCGAACTCTAGATGCCCCCAGGAAACAATAATTATAACCAAGTTCTATTATTTTCTACTCGATCAGAGTAGAGACCCGTCTCTTGAACAATTTTTGGGACAACAACGTGGAGAAACGACGAGGAGACAGTAAGACGAAATTCTTGGGTTCTCGCGACAACACGACGGTCTCGAAGAGTTTTATCAGGCAGCGCCGTTTCGATTGCACGCCGTGTCGTATCGCCGCACAAATTATTTCCTGACTCGGCGGGATTAATCGCCGCCCGATAACGCCGCTCGATAACGCTCGTCTGTGACTTTGAGAGAAAAAAAAAAGGCTCGATTGCAGAAAGAAACGGAGAAACTTACTTTCGTGATTATACAAAAGTTTCTTTTTTTTTTTTTTTTTTAGATAAAACATCAGAATATAAGAGAAAGCTAATTTCGAATTAATTTTAAATTAAATTAAATTTACTTCAAACATGATTTTAATAGGAAGTGATTCAACGTAAGCAGGCTGCGGATATTTACAAATATTTGACGCAGAAATTAATTAAGCGCTCAGTTGCATTTGTTTAGCGTGTAATTTTGGAATTCGCACTGTATCTCATACATAATTATACATACGAAATATATATATATATATATAATTAAATTGGATTATTTAATTATTATATAATTAAAAAATATATATATATTTATTAATATATATTTAATTATATATATAATTATATATTTTAATTATATATATATATATAATTAAATAATTAATACGTTAAATGCTTCAGTCTTTCTCGACATAAAAATATACTTATTTAATTTATTTTTCTAATCCTGCAATTCTTTTATTTTGTATGGAAAAAGAAATAATAGAAATTCACTGCATGTATGTTTCGAAAGTTGCAGCATTCCCGCGAGCTGGCGTTACAACAAAATTTTGGAATTTTCGTCACGCTCTATTATGCAAATCAAATTGTCGCAGTTTTACAAAAATTACGAAGTGTCAAGAGGTGGTGAGCCCCTCGAGAATTATCCCTCAATATATTAATAATTAGTCGTTGTAAGCAACTGTAAGCCTTATCACGCTCCCTAAATTTATTAAGTTTCGGATTGAACGCCGAATACTCTATCGGAGCAAAGTATTGTCGCGTTGTTCCAAGACTGAAAACTGTCTGAAGCGAATGGGATCGATCGGAGGGATGAAACCTCGATCTATATGAATTGCACGCGCGCTGTAAAATGTATCGTACGGGGGTGCGGGTTATGGTTAAAAATTTTACGAACTACGGCAGCCTAGAAGTTATACGATCCTCGAGGGTACATAACGCAGGGAATGCCCCACTTTGACACATACTCCTGGGATCGTCGTAAAACACGTCACGCGAAACTTCAATTTGTATCGAATGTATCTACATCAACGGAATTTCCAACTCCGGTATAGTGATCTATGCTGATTCGTCCGCTTTACTCTCCCTCTCCTCTTTTTTTTCAGGCACGAGCGCCGAATTTGTCGTTAACTTTATGAATCAGAAATAGTGTCACGAACGGAGCAGAAAATTCTTTGTGCAACCGTGCAACGTCGGTACACTGAATGAGAAGAAACGTTAACGCAAAGATCTCAACGAACGTGTATATACACTCCCGTCCATAAGCAAGAATTTTTGAAATAACCACTCAGTTGTGGTTATTGTAAAATTGTAAAAATATTTGGAAGAAATGTAAATACTTTGTACATTTCTGTCCATAAGCTATCGAACAGTTGCTTATTTTGATCTGAACAGTTACGAGAGCACAGATATACAGAACATGACATACGTCAAGCTGTTTATATGTCAAAAATCTTACCAAATTGTATATAATGTATATCTTATATCTTTCTGCAAATATGAAGGCCAGAAATATAATCGTGGCATACTTCCGTTTAATTTTAATAATATTTCGGAATGAATTTCTTTCCACGCTTCTTCTAATTTCGTCCCTAAGTCTTTTTCTTGATTTTAGACACATTTCTGAAGTCTTCTGTCCAATTCATCCCAAAATACATCGTATCGATTTTTTAAATATATATACATATTTTCGGTATACTTTGAAATATTCATTCAAACACCACATACGTTAAATATCAGTTTTGTTTTCAAGTATTATTATAAAATAGAGTAAATAGAGTACATGTAACAAGATTGTATAATAAAATTAATCCGGAAAAGTATGTCTGTGTTCTAATAACTTAGTTTAAATCAAAATAAGCATGTGTCCGGTGACTTATGGACGAAAGTGTATTATATATATATATTTTATATATTTATTAATTATATATATATTTATATATTATTTATATTTATATTATATATTATGTTATTAATTATATATATATTTTATATTAAATAAGATATGTAGGAAAAATTGCACAATATTTTTTTTTCACCGAACTAGAACTAACGACGACTAAAATTTAATAAAAACTTTCGTGAGAAACGTTAAAGTAAAAGAAACAGAGTAGGGTGCGCAAGTGCAAGTTTTATTTATTTTTTGGAAGAGCCAGGAATTCAACTCTCCAAAAATACACCGTCTTACATCTACAACAGAATATTCAAACGGCCATTTTTGACCATGTGGTTGAATTCAAACTCTCAAAATCTCTCTAAAAAAAACAACAGGCATTTCTGAAATTTATCGAGTCGCGAAACTCTTGAAATTCGAAAGTTAAATGGCCGAAATTTAAATGATCATAACCGCGGGAAATCCGCGTCGAGGCAACGCGATCGATCACCACTCCCTCCTCGCCTTCGTGGCGAGAGGAAGCGTGACGTTGGAGAAAATTGCCGGCGTTGGAATTCGCGCGTCGAAAGAAAACTCCTCGCGGCGAACAGAGCCGAACGGTTCACGTTAAAGCCTTTAAAGGGGTTCTCCGTTTGCGCGGAGGCCGTCGAAAGGGAAAGCTGCGACGATGGTGAACGGTAACAAGCATCAGGGGGGGATGGTAGTATCTCACGGTGCCCTGTGCACGTCGTATTGATCGTACACAATGGCTTCGTGATAACAAAGGCGAGCGCGATGTCCACGGGATAAGTCGCGAGATGGAAATCGAGTTGCCCCGAAAATCTCACTCTCGTCCCCTTTTCTTCCTTCTAGAAGGAGAATTCTGCGTGAAATTCTTACGACATATTATTATTATTATTAAAAATGTAATAATTGTTATAAACATAGTGTAATAATATATTATTATTTAATAATATATAAGCGACACCTGCGCGTCGATTTTCGTATCTTCGTCGGGAAATCTTGAGAAGGGGTGAGTCGTCGTCTTGGAAAATCGTATTTGTACGCAATTGTGGAAAAGTCGTTTTTGTTCTTTTCGGTGTGAAGAAACTTTAGGAAGAAGAATACCTCTAAGGGAGTGTCTTGAGGGTGTCATAACTTCAAATATTCAGGTATTCTTCGCGTCATTGTGAACAGAGATCCATCGATTTTTGTTTAACAGTTTGAATACGTCCAATTTATTAGATTTATAATTTTTATGATTTTTACGTTTATTTGTTAGAATTGATAAACAGTGAAACATTTAGACATTCTTTGCGTGATCGTCACAGGCGCGAACAGGGGTCCACCGATTTTTGTTTTATAGTTTGAACAGGTCCAATTTATTAGATTTCTTTTTATAATTTTTACGTTTATTAGATTTCTTCTTATAATTTTCACGTTTATTTTCTAGATTTGATAAACATTGAAATGTTCAGGCATTCCATGCGTGATCGTTACAGCGAATAGGGGTCCATTGATTTTTGTTTTACAGTTTGAATACGTGCAACTATATAATTCTTACACTTATTTGTTAAAACAATTGACAAAACAGAAACGCTTCAGTTTTCTTAGATAAACTCTAACAGTTCATTAAAAAGTTTAATTCTCGCAAATGAATATCGATACGATATTCAAAAAAAAAAAAAAAAAAAAAAAGGAAAAAGCAAAAAAAAACCGAAAAACCGAGAAATACCAGTCCCCCCCCCCCTCCCA
>NW_025110237.1:28136-36560 GCF_011392965.1 Frieseomelitta varia
AAAAAAAAAGGAACATGCATACAAGACACAAATAAATCTGATTTTCTACAAAAAAAAAAACCAAGCTGATGGACGACAATTGGCGCGATTAAAATATTTAATACTCCTGCCCGTGGTTTTTCTCTTTTTTTTGCGAGCGAATTGACAAATTACCGATAACCGGGAGCAGTGAACCGGCAAAAAAAGACTGGAAAGCGACTGTACCCAGAGGGGGAGAGAGTTCGAGGAATTTACATCGGCGAATCGACGACGATAGTGTTTCATCGGTTATCGAATTGACGTGCACGAAATTAAACACAGATGATTACAGTCATTTAAAAGGGGGAAAAAAAAAAAAAGAAACCGAGGAGCGTGCACGTGACGAGTGTATCTCGCACTTCCTTTTTATAAATGATGCGCCGCGAGATGCTTTAATCATCCAATTCTCGTAAATGTTAAACATTTTGATAGATCGAACGAAAACAGTGCTGACTGTTCCGACGAAATATCGCTTAATTCAACGAACGATAAGCGCGTGGACGTGGAACGATTCCTTTTATTTATATGTTATAATTCTGGATTTTCATTGTTCGTTTGGAGCACGAATCTCAGTGGGAATATATTAACTCTTATCTCAGTTATATAAAAGGAAAGAAACGTTCTTTCGGATAAGTTCAAATAATTTAATACCTATCTAATAATAATAATAATTGTACTTATTTTCTTTGTCTATCTAATAATAATAATAATTTTATCTATCTTTACCTATAATAATAATTTTATCTTTCTTTATCTATCTAATAATAANTAATTGTACTTATTTTCTTTGTCTATCTAATAATAATAATAATTTTATCTATCTTTATCTAATAATAATAATTTTATCTATCTATCTTTATTTATAATAATAATTTCATCTTTCTTTGTCTATCTAATAATAATAAATAATAGTATCTAATAATAATAATAGTATCTAATAATATCTAATAATAATAAATAATTGTATTTATTTTCTTTGTTATTAAAAGTCTATTTTTCTCCGTGCATTCAAATTCATTGCCAGAGCCATCACTGTGTGATAATCTCGAGTTTTTTAAATCTTAGAGAATCTTGCTGCGCAGAGCACAGGCCTCCAAACTGTCGCACCGTCCCCTCGGAAATATATTACCGACAAATTTTCGAATAGACAGACTTTCAAAGATGTCAAGAATCAAATGTTTTTTCTTCAACTGACGTAGGTACTCTTTCGGAGCGTGAAAAGTCTTCGGCGCACACGGCGCATGCCTTGCAACGGTGAAAGGGTTAATGTCCTTGGTAATCGAATACTTTGAAAGTTCAAGTATGGCAAGAATATCCTCCCCTCGCTCCTCCTTACGAGGCATGTCGATTAACTCGACATTCCTCGAAACAAAATTGCCTGAAAACTGTGTCCCTATTCTCCACGCCGATTTTCGTGTGAAAAATATAGGGTGGTCACTGAAAGACCGAAGGATTTGAAAAAAAATCATAACTCGTTCATTTTCAATCTCTTTTATTTTCCTTTCTTGCAGGTTATAGAGCATCTCTCGGGGATTAAAATTATTATATTTGAACAATCGAACATCTTTCACTGGAATGAGTTTCATTCGCTGCTGGAAATCGTACGTAGCCCGATAGCTCGATAACCTACAGAAAAAAAAGAAGATAAAAAAGATTGAAAATGAGCAAGTTATGTCTTTTTCGAAACCCTTCAGTTTCTCAGTGGCCACCCTGTATACATAAAATGTTTCTCGCCGGATCGAAATGCTCTCGAATGGATTGAAAGTTCAGAAAATTCAAAGGGAACAAGGAAACACCGCGTTTGAATCCTCAGAAGTGGAGAAGAGGACTTCGCACACGGTGAAAAATAACGTCACCGTTCTTAAGACGTTCCAAGACGTCGATTTTATAGAAGGCCGACCGTGCACAACAGTCGGAGAGAATTTCCAAGCTACCGAGGAAACGATTCGAGCTGTGGCCGAGGCAAATCGATCGAGGAGCATATTCGCGTCACGAGGGCAATGCACCGGCGATACGATGCACCAGTTGCACTCGGCCTCGGGTAACTAGGATATGCCTAGATGCCGCATGAATGGCATACGCGGAAAAATCTCGCCGTGAAACTCGAATTCGTTCGAAACGTGAGACACGTAATTTCATTCCGAATTATCGTAGAAAGTGTTCGTTCGGACATCTGCAGTTACGAGAAGCTACCTTCTCCCTGGCGTGTAATTAAGGGGACCATTCTGGTGATCCGGCTTAAAAAAAAAATCAATTCTTCTTTCTTTTACATTTTCTCAAAGTATATGCTTTTGAAAATGTCTGTGTAAAAGGATTTGTTTGAATTCGTGAAGTTAGGAATGTTACAGAATGTTTAAAGGAAACGGTGTACTGCTCGCAACGTGAGTATGAATATTTTTTGTGAACCACGGGTAACAAAAACTTTGAACGTGTTTCTTCTCAAAAAACATTTTATTTTATAATATTATTATTTATATTATTATTTATATTGTTATTTTGTAATATTCTAGTTTTTGTACTACTCGACTGATTGTAAGTACGAATATTTTTGTACAACTAGTAACAGTCAAATGTGTTTTTCTCAAAAAACATTTTATTTTATAATATTATTATTTATTGTAATATTCTAGTTTTTGTACTGCTCGACTGATTGTAAGTACGAATATTTTTCTACAACTGGTAACAGAAACTTCAAATGTGTTTTTCTCAAATTTATATTTTTTAAACTGGCTGACGGGATATCTCAGAGATTTTAGCTCACCGATTGACTTGAAATTTGGAGGAGATCTTCGCCGAATGTATCTTTGTCGCGTGAACCACGGATTTCAAAATCTGATGGTTTTTTTTCTATTCTTTTTTTACCACCCAAAGGACGAAAAGCACAAGGAAAATCGATACTTCAACTTCAAAATGCTGCCATTTTTTTCATTTTCGCTGTTTCCGTGGTTCATGCGATAGCCATATTTATACTAATTAAGATGCATTTTGGTTTATTAGTTTCAAATAACCAGGTATCGACCGGAATCACATCAGCCTTTCGAACTCGTTTTTTAAAAACATGCTTCACTTAAGGCTATATAATTGTCCACAACTTTCATTAATTTTGTTAAAAAAAAGAAAATTGTAAATACTCTTCAAGTATGAACAAAATCTGTTTGCGAAAACTGCGTACCAAAATGTATCATGGTCTCCTTAGAAAAAAATCCCAAAAGTCGATTTTTACAAGCCGGATTACCAGAATATCCCCTTAAATTTCCTCGAGAGAGAAAGAGAGAGGGAGAGAGTGTGTCGAGAAGTAAAAGATCAAGAAATAAAGCAAGAACGTCGCCTTGAAGTACCGAGAATACAGTAATTGAAAAAGATAGTACGACACGATTGTCTTAAAGTATAAGATATACTGAAGCGACCACGTATTCAGAATGAAGAAACTCGCGAGATCTCGACGAAATCGCGAGAATTACGCTCTCTCTCTCTCTCTCTCTCTCTCTCTCTCTCTCTCTCTCTCTCTCTCTCTCTTTTTGTCAACCGCGGGAAATTAAGATCGACAGGCATCAAGCACGGTTTATGACACCGGTCATATGAATAAGCAGTCACGAGAGAACCGACCAACTCCTAGGGTCGACGATCTTTCTCTGCTGGAAATCGCGGTTTTCAACGTCCATTGAAATACACGTGTGCACGTAGCAACCTAACCCAAACCTAACCCAAACCTAACCCCTACTATATACAGGGTGTTTCGTAACTTGTGGGACCCACTTCGGGAGCTGATTGTACGCCAAAAAATAATGAAAAAAAGGTCATATAAACATATGTCCTATCTGTCTTCGTCTCACTACAGTCTCACTGTACCGAACAACCTTCCATTAATGAAATTTTACAGCAGCAAACAGAGATATTCGAGGCTGACAAAATTGTCGAGACGTCAAATTGCACCGCGCGAGAGGAAACCGGAGGTTTCGTTGCGCAACCCGAAATGTCGAACGAACCTAACTCTTGTCCTAGGCTGTTGCAAGGCCTCCGATTAAAAAAGAAATCTCCGTTAGACGAGCGGAACTGGTCCGTGTGTGTGTATGTGTGTGTGTGTGCGCGGCCGCGGACTGACTCGGCGAGAAAACGAAAGTGAATCCTTGCTTGTGTTCGCGGGCCCGTTTTACGACCGTTAGTCGGCTGCCACGTACATACATACGTTCAGGCACACGTCGACACACGCTGAATCCCGAATCCTTGATCTCGTTCGAGCGGAAGCTCGTCCCGTGTAAAATGAAATCATTACGCGCCGCTGCGCGGTTATAATCAGCCTCGCGCACAGTTATAAATAACCCGCGTCGTACGGTATAAAATTGTTATCCGCGATTTTTTTTTCTTTTTCCCATTACCGAAGAGCGGAGAGGATCTTCCACGACTTCCTCAATCGTCGATCGTCGCGTTTGACACGTTCTCCAAGTTTTTGCTCTCTCCGATCGTATTTAAACTCTTTGCGCTGGAATGACGCACGTCGACAATTTTTTGTCCGAAAATTGTAATATCTTTTTTAGTTTTAAGTATATTTAAGCAAAAGGCAAAACAAATAGTAAATTTTGTTAATAATTCCTCAATAATTTCTATCCGATGATATCGTGCCGACGAGTACAAAAGGAAAGCGACGAGTTATTGCATGACGGTTCGGTCACTCGTTATGGTCCGCAATCCAGTTGCCAGCGCAAGTGGTTAAGGATACCTATAAGTAACGTCGTTTTTCGACACCGTAGAAAATTTTATTTTTATTTGATACAGCTCTAATCTGCAATACAATTTAACAATAAACACGCTAAATGTCAATGTATTTAACTAGAATATAGGTTATATTAGGCATAACATAGGTTATGTTGTAACATATTATATATTATATGTTATAGCATAACATGTTATAATAAGTAAAATAATATATTTGAGTAAAACAAAGTAGGCAAAACAAACAATAAATTTATTACTTTATTATCGTACCGAGTTCAAAAGAAAAGCAACAAATTATTGCGTACGGTTCGGTCACTCGTTATGGTCCGCAATCCAGTTGCCAGCGCAAGTGGTTAAGGATACCTATAAGTAACGTCGTTTTCCGACACCGTAGAAAATTTTATTTTTATTTGATACAGCTTTAATCTGCAATATAATTTAACAATAAACACTCTAAATGTCAATGTATTTAACTAGAATATAGGTTACATTAGACATAACGTAGGTTTTGTTATAACATATTATATATTATAGCATAACATGTTATAATAAGTAAAATTATATATTTGAGCAAAACAAAATAGGCAAAACAAATAATTCAATAATTTCTATCCAGTGGATATCGTGCCGACGAGTTGAGAAAGAATTATTGTATATGACTTGGTCACTCGTTATGGTCCGCAATCCAGTTGCTAGCGCAAATGGTTAAATTACGGAAGATCGAACGTTTTTTTCCGAGGGAGAATGGAATTTTCAACGCGTCAAGCACCATGCGTGTTTTGTTTGTTATTTGCCCTACACAAGGAATGCTTCAACCACGAAATTTTTATTAAAATCTTTATTAATCCACGAAGATTCTTTATTAAAATTCAGAAACTGCTGTTTCTCGAAACTCGTTTTTTGGCAGGTGGATCGAGGACCAAGGACCATTTTTGCAGCCAGCAGTGAATGATTAAATCATTCGGTAAAATAAGAAGAAAGAAAAAAAGATCTATTTCGCGGATAACGTTTACTCTGTTGGAGCTGGGATCTCGCGGGAAAGCACTGGTTAATTAATCGACACTTCCGGTCGATAAAAGCGTGCAGCAGTTTCTTTCTTCTTTCGTTAATTTCCACTGCGCCGGTTTGCCCGCGATAGTGAATAATGAAACGGCCGGGCGAAGAAAAGATTGACGTGATATTATAATTTAAAGAACATCGGTAAATTTTCGCTACGTTGCCGCGAATTATTCACGGGCGAAATACAAAAAAAATGGTAGCAAGAAAAATTTCATAAATGTACAATTATGAAATCTACATGACACCGCTGTGCTCGCTATTTTCAGACAGTTCTGATGTTAATTTCAGCGAAGGGACCTACTTATTTGTTTCGCGAAGGGCAAATATATATCGCGTTCATTTCTCAGTTCAGCTCTGCTTAAAGCACGTTTTCTCGCGTTAGGAATACGTTGGAAGGACCAACAATTGAAATTACTGTCGATATTTCGATCTCGCTCGGTATCAATCAGAAACAAACCGCGATGGATATCACTACTTTCACCGTGAAACAAAGAAAACTGATGAATACGCGTTAGAATCGGTCAATGCCAATATCGCTCCTACTTCGAAGCTTTTACACCATCATTCCCATTAAAACCCGCCGTCTGTTTCTTCGTTGATACCCGCGAGCACAAGTTATCAACTTGTGCTCGCGGTCGCGAATATCGTTACCCACGTCACTCTCATTTCTCTCATTTTCTACGACGTTCGATACACCGAAAATAACGAGATCAACCGAGGACGACGAGCAAAAAAAAAAAACAAACTATATACAGAGATATCGTTTTTAGCAATTATCTTCTTTTTTTCAACGAGTTTGCACGCGGAGCGCATTGTGTTATTAACCTCTTGAATGAAAGTGACGAGTCACGTTCGGCATTTCTACATGATATATATACCGCTAATTACGAAAGTAGTGGTTCGATTTATTACTCTACATCCCACCAATTTATACTAAAAATTATTTTAAATCGAGACACAAAATTCCATTTCCGAAGGACGTGAAGAAAATTCAAAAGTAATAAAAGTTAATTACTTAGAAACGTGGAATTACGAAATGTGAATTGATGAATTTCATTTAAATTTTTTCTTATAATAAAATTCGTCGTTCTTTCATTGTTGCTTTAAAATATATTTTAATTTTGCAAGTCAGCTTTAAAATATATTTTAATTTTGAAAATTTGTCCTAAGCCACTTCAAGCTTCAAAAATCATATTTCCTTATAAGCTACACACAAAATTTCACAGTCGTGATGAATTCTTACTTTACAAGACCAAATATTTTTTGGAATATTTTGTTTGACAATACAAAAATATTCTTTAACTTATTCAAACGAAAACCTTTAAATATACAGATAAAAGCTACGTTGTATTAATTAAAATACTAAAATATTGCGCTGTATTATAAAGTTCGTTCAAACTTTTTTTTCACTTTAGATGATTTTATCTTACTTTCATTTTCTTTGGATTTTCTATTCTTTACTATTTTTTATTTTAATGAAAATTTTACGCTCTAATCATCGGTGATCGCCGGTTCTCCTTTTGAATATTGGAAATTTTCAAGCCACGATAAACTCACGTGTAAGAAAAACGTAGCTGAGACGAGAAATTTGCGATAAATCTTGACACGAAGCCATCCGAATCCTAGCAGCTGAATAAATCACAGGACAACAGATTGATACGCACGCGAGCCCTCGTTCCCACCCCCCCTAATTCCCATAATCACCCTACACAGGCAACGCTATCATTTTCGCCACTGTCCCTCGATAAATTCCAACAAAGTGTTCCAACTTCTACCGCCGAGAAACGACTCGATCGAGACGACGACCTCCTCGACGACGCCCTCCACTTATTCCCTCGGTCCTCAATAATCTCGGAGCGTACCAGCATCGTCACGAAACCGATGCATGTGGATCGGTGTCGATCTCGCAAGGACCACCAACCAACGTGATCCTCAACACCTGACCGCACGAGTCGACGACGAACACGAACACGAACACGAGCACGAACACGAACGTTGCTGAAACCGGTGCAAATAGGTCTATTAATCTCGATTGGGCCAAGTGTCTGCGATCTAGCGCGACGTGCCGGCTAGACTAGCACACTAGTCGTCGTTATACAGTCTGGTCGTCGCGTAATCGGCCTCTGCCAATTATCGTTATCGCCCCAAGGCCAGCAGACGACGCGGACGATCGGTTCCGCTCTGACGTCACGACGTACACGTCCGCCGCAGGCAGCATCTCGCGACGCTCGTGTTATTCCGCTGACGCGACGACGCCAACGCGATTGCAATAAGATCGATCGTTTACAGCTTCCAGCCGATAGAAATAATTGACGTCTGTCTAAAGTCTCTCTCTCTCTCTCTCTCTCTCTCTCTCTAACTCGTGGAATTATGGGATCGTGGGAGAACTCGCGAGCTCCTCCTTCGATTCGCGGATGACTCGTTGGATTTTAATCGGTTTTTAATTTCACTTAATTTGCCTCGTTTTTAATACTGCGTCTACGATAAACGATCACAGGAAGTGTAAAATTTATAGCAGAGAGATGAAAATGAAAAGGGAAAAAAGTAGGAAGCACAATCTTTTGTTTATATACAAGGTATACTAAAAGTTTCTTCCCATTTTTTTTTTTTTTTTTTTTTTAATAAAACGTCAGG
>NW_025110237.1:36570-56570 GCF_011392965.1 Frieseomelitta varia
TTTTTTTTTTTTTTTTTAATGAAAAATTTAAACAAAAAATCTTCCTTTTTTTTTTTTTTTTAAATAAAACGTCAAAACGCGAGAAAGAAACTAATTTTACTATTTTTTATGTTTATACTATTTTATATTGAAATAATTATAATTTTAAATTAAATTCAAGCTACGGATTTGTTCTAGTAGGAAGTGAATTTCGGCCCACCCTGTATTTTACTAAGAAACATCATACTCACTGAAAATACACTATTACAGATATTGTAAAATTCTGAAGTGAAATTCCGTTTTGACTATTTTCGAGTGTCATTTTCGATTGGATCGCTGAGGATTGGCCCTAACGAGATCTGTATGTATCGCTGCCGGATCGTGAATATTCGGACAGACCTATTCCACTTGAATGTAATCTGAATGCTCTTAAAAAGACTTATTCTCCGTGAGGAAACAAAGTGTCTTTGTACCGATAGTCGTTATACATACACACGGAGTACGGAGGAACGAGGAAAACCAGGGTCGAATGATAATATAGAGTATAGAGGATGATTAGGTTAGGAACAGAAGAGGAAGCAAACCGCGCCAGAAGAACGGGGCCGGGGCGAGGTACGTGTTGCCTGTTTCTCGACTGACGTAAGCGGCTCGTTATCGGGACGACCTTAAGGCCAAACAAGCACGACCGCGCCAAGAATCCAAGCGATTCTATGTTCTAACGTGAACGACCCTACATAGACAGTGCGCATGCACTGCGCGAAAACTGATTTTCAGACGCGTTGAGACTGCCACGACACGATGCCTAGGGACTTTTGCTTTAAAATCCAAACAAACGTCAATTATCCGACGTCATAAACTGCAATGGAAATCGCAAACTAGCGAATGATATCTATAATGATATCTATAATGATAATCAATGCTCGTTCAAAAATGTCTAATTTTCTACGTACGACAGAATAGTGATAAAAGTCGAAGCAATATATCAGGATATTGAATTCGAAAATTGCAGATCAATACAGAACTGACAAAATCTAAGGTGAAATTTAGTAAGGTAAAATTCGAGTGTGACGATTGAGGATTGCTTAGGCTTTAAAGCAAAAGTCCCTAGTGATCGGCGAGTGATTTTTGGTTTGAAGCAAACGTCGATCGTCCGACGTCACACACTTCTGCAATGAAAATTGCAAATTATTGCAAAACTGACGAGATCTGAGTGAAATCTACAATAGTGGTCAATGCTCGTTCAAAAATGTCTAATTTTCTACGTTGACACGGTGATAAAAGTCGAAGCAATATCAGAATATCTAATAATTGAATTCAAAGTGAAAATTACTTTGGAAATCGCAGATCAATGCAGAACTGACGAAATCTAAGAAATTTGTAATAGTAGTCGATGCTCGTTCAAAAATGTCAAATTTTACGTCGAGACAGCGGCAAAATTCGACGATCGGGGATTGCTTGGACTTTAAAGTAAAAAATCGAGAATTCTCTGTCCCAAAATTGCAATATTTTCTCAGTTTTAGGTATATCGAAATACAACCCAGACGAGGCAAATAATAAATTTATTACTTCTCAATAATTTCCATCCAGTAATATACCGACGAGTTGAAAAAGAAAGCGACGAATTGTTGTGTACGATTTGGTCGCTCGTTATGGTCCGCAAAAATGGTTGAAGTCTGGGCAAACGTCTATCTCCGCCGAAAGAAATATTAAAAGTATAAAAACGACGAATATCCCTGATAAATGGAGGAAAAAGGGGATCTCCTTTGTGCCGAGAGACTGCGAGCGTGGTTAATCATCCTCTGGCTGGATTGTTAATCATCGTTTCGCGGTCGAGGAGTTGGGAAACTCGCGCGAGGATCGGCGCTGGCCATCTCGGCCAATAAATCGCGACAGCGTCGGAGGTCGCCCGATAGCGGCTCGTAAAGTTGCGTGACACGACGTGGTCGCACGGAATAAGCAGCGTTTCCGCATTTGTATTTCACGCGAGGTATGTATTTGCTATGTCAAGCTGACTATGTGGCACTATTAACGGCAACGAGCCATAATTTTCACGCAAGGGGCTACGGAAATTACGATTTCGTTGACCGAACAGGATAGAGATCGGAACGAGAGCTATTTCTCGCGATGATATTAGAAATGGATGATAAGCAGAGAAGCCTGTGTGGCGTTGCAGAAACGAAGGATAGGTCAGGTTTCACCGGGTTAGAAAAACGATTACGCGTCGAATCCTTTTACGCGAATGAGAGAACGTGTCGAGGAATCCGTGCTTTGGAATTGTGTGGCAGGGAATGTATTTTAAAAAGAAGTATGTTCATTTTACTTGCGTGCGTAAGAAGAATATAGTGTTGTATATAAGAAGAATAATTATGTAAGAAGAATATACTTTAAAAAAATAATATATAAGAAGAATATAAGAAGAATATATTTTAGAAGAATAATATATAAGAAGAATATAATATTGCGAGAAGAAGAATATATTTTAGAAAAATAATATATAAGAAGGCTATACATACAAATTTTTTTATATAAAAAGAATATAATATTATAAGATAGTAATATAATATAATATAATATTATAAGATAGTAATATAATATAATATAATATTATAAGATAGTAATATAATATAATATAATATTATAAGAAGAATACATTTTAGAAGAAAAATATAACATTGCAAGAAGAATAATATACAATAAGAAGAATATATTTTAGAAAAATAATATATAAGAAGACTGTACATACAAATTTTTTATATAAAAAGAACATAATATTATAAGATAGTAATATAATATAATATAATATTATAAGAAGAATACATTTTAGAAGAATAACATATAAGAAAAATATAATATTATATTTATTATATAAGAGGAACGTAATATTATAAGGATATAAATATAAATTTTTTTATACGCGAAAAATGCAATATTATATCTATTACATAAGAAGAATGTAAATGTACATTTTTTCATGTAAGAAGAGAGTACAATTTTATTGGACGATTCGTTGACAAATACTTTGATAAAGTTTGTGTGGAGAATTTGCTAAATTTCTCTTCAGACACTTGTGCAAAGATCTCTCTGTAGAGTTCGTTGAACATATTCAGTCTCATTAAATAATTTGATAAGATTTCCACGGAAATGGATAATCTACCGTGATAAATTACACCAATCAGAATATTCTTCGATAGGCAACCTCGAGCCTCGAAGAGCAATTCTCTGTTCTCCAGAGATCGCCTCCTCCTCGGGCGGATCTAGGCCGATGAGTTCGATCTCGCGACCCCATAAACGAAACGAAAAGAAACCACAAGCCGATAACGTCGTATCTCTGTAGCGTAACTTGCCCTCGATCTGCAAATAATACTAACGGGACGACATAAGGTGTCGATTGTTTCTGGATTCTTCGCGTGTGACGCAAAGAGAAAAATGGAAGAAGAAATAAATCTGTCTGGCTGGATTCGTTTGAAGATCATGGGAGGAAAGCAATGTGGAGGGATCGATTTATGGATATCGATAGAATGTGTCGGTAATAATGAACTTATTTATTGTGCGAGCTATCGGATTTGTTGGCGGCTTTATTGACAACAATTTGTCATCATTTGTCGCTAATCTGCCAGATGATAGGACGATCGTTCCGAGAAACGGAAGAGTTTCACCATCGGAAAAAAATAGTGGCGATTTCTACAGTTACACCGAGAATATAATAGAAAATATCGTGCAACGAGTGAACACGTTTTCTGGTAAATTAAATATAAACCAGAGATCTAAAGAAACATGGAAGTAACGAGAAATTCCGTACTGATTCCTAATGCTGTTTTACATTGAAATTTATTGTTCGATCATTGAGATTATATTGAGATTTTCAGTTAGAAATAGACAAACGTCACAGCGTAAACCTCAACGATTAATATATACACATGTTATGTAAAGTACACTGAGTACATTAAATCTAATATTATTAAAAAAAACCGCACGATTGAAATTATTTGAACTTCAACGCCTATATTTATTTTATTATTAACTTGTTATCCATCGTTGAAAATTTTATATTTCACTTATATTTATGTTATATTTATCTATTTATATATTTTATTCGTGAAATATATTTAATCTTTATTTTTCTATTGAAGCAATTGCCTGTTTGCTTCCGAAAGCATAACACGGAGCGTAACGTGGCTGAAGAGACGTTTCCACCCTCTCGGAAGATCGAGTCTCGAGCCATTTCGCGAGCCTGATTTTTCCAACGACGCGAACGAACGTTCGCAAGAGCGGTCTCCTCTCTAATTCTTCGGCCGTCCTCGAGTTCGTTAATCGCCGTCGTCGGAAAGGCCTCACGAAGGTCGAAAACCGCGGCGCGAAGGAGTAGCAGGCGAGAGCGCGCGTTGTTCCAAAGGACTTCTTGTAATTAACTGTCTAGACAGCCGACGTTATTATCTGGGCCTCGTTAGCGTTATCTCCAGCTAGCCGGGAAACCGTCTGCTGAAAATTACGCGCGAGCGTGTGTGCTCGTCGATGTCCGACGCCCGTCGCGCTAAAAACTACCACGTGCCATGTTTCTCCCTTCTTCCCCGGAAGTATCGGCAGAAAATATTTGTGGAAAACGAGCCGAGCGAAAAAAAGAAAGAAAGAAAGAAAATATTCAGAAACTTCTAGAGAGCGAGTTAAGCGAAAAAATGTTATTAGAAATATATATATGTATATATATACTTATGTCGATGTAACAATTTTGCTGACGAAGTATATTTTTTTCAAAAACGAGCAGGGTTGAGCCATTGTCAGAGAGAGGAATATATCAGTACGTCAGAGAAAAGAGGAAAACAAATAATGTGAAAAGAAGAAATACGGTCAATTTGTAACACGGAGAAGAGGACCTAAATCAGAGGGAGAAACTTCCCTAGAATAGATAAGCCTTAGAATGAGCCTTAGGAAACGAAGAAAACGCGAAAAGAATAGGCAAAAAATATTTTTTTGTATCATCATAATTCGAAAAGATATATATATATTTGTCGTTAATTATATATAAATTGTCGATACTTTAGACTAATATGAGATACTACTAGATATATAAAACAGGATATTCCCAAGTAACTAGAATTAAGCGTAAAATTAATAATAATAAGATTAAAAATAAGATTAGTATAATAGCTATGAACCTAACCTACAAATCGAATCAAATCGGGTCGAGTCAAGCGATCGGATGATTTTCGAGGGATGATGCATTTACCTAGGGTTTCCTCCTCTCTCGAGGACTGGTCTCGAGGATGTAGCATGTGTGGCGTATAAATCGATTAATTAATTACGCGTGACTGGAGGGGCGAGGCATGGGTCGAGTAGAGATGTTTTTGAAACAATTTCTGAGTTTCAAGGGGTTACATGTTAATAGCCTCGTTCATTACAGCGGTAATTGCCGTGATGTGGACGCAAGGGTGCTATGCGAGAGGTGTGGTTTCATAGTTGGTGCATATATATAAAATATATCCTTATTACATCGTGATCGTTCGTTTCTTCTAGCAGCGAGAAATCCTTATTTTCTTCGGATGTAAAAAACATAAATGAAATTGATTGATTTCTGGTCCAAGTTCTCGACAACCGAATTCCGAAGAACGCGATATTATCATTGGATCTATTCTGTTTCGAAATTTTTCGATTTATCCAAAGTTACTCGATCACAGAAGACCAGTGGTTTCGATCTCAATTATCTCCGCGCCGAATCTTGAAATTCGTCCCTCGAGTCATCCACGTCATCTGATAATCCCTCCAACTACCGTGAAATTAATAACAAATCTTGAAGATCAGGAAACTACATAATTCTGATCCTGACGCTATATATATATATATATATATATATATATATATATATATATATATATATATTTTTTTTTTTTCCGTTTAATTTTCAGGGATACACCTTGCGAACGTTCGAGGATCGAACGTATTTATCGTAACGCAATTTCGTAACATGGCGGCGTGGCCCTCGAAAATCCCGTGTACCGTAATTACTGGCCTCACCCTGGCGCAACCCGGCGAAACGGATGTTGCGTCGACCGCCGCGTTACACGTTCCCGATTCACGCACCTGTAAGGCAGAGAATATGTTACGCATCATTGCCGGCTACCGTGATCCCATTGTCAAGCCGACGCAATTTACGAGGACCCGCGGCACCGGGGCGATGAAGTGGCTCCGGCCGTGGCGACAATAGCTTTAATTCCGCGATCCGAAGGTAACTTAGCGGCCCGTGATCGAGAACCAGGAAATCGAGGGGAAATTACGGTCACGTCGCGCCGTGTCGATCGCCTGCCCATCCCATCGCCGTTAATAACAACGTCCTCGATCGTCCTCGTTCAGGCTCTCGCGTGGCGGTTCGGAGACCGAGATCCGATTCAATGTGTTCAGACATTTTGCAACTGGTTATTTCCATCTTTGTTTTTCATTATTATTATTATTATTTTGCAGTGCTGTGTGAAAGAAAGGATGAAATTGTCCCGCTTTTGAGGAAGTCGAGCTTGAAAATTTCTTATTTATAAAATTTTGTAATTTGTTATTTGTAAAATTTTGTAATTTATTATTTATGAAATTTATTTGATAAATTTCGACATTTTCTGTTAAAAAAAAGTATTAACATATATATATATATATATATATATTTATATGTGTATATATATAGAAAAACTATTGGGTTAAGAAATGTAAATTCTATAAACTCTATTATACAGTTTTGTATAATATTACATAGATATTAATATTAATATTATTATATATTGATATAATATTATAGATATTACATATTAATAAAATAAAAGATGAGAAAAGACATGTTAGTATGTCCTGTGTTTATATTGTCCTTTATATTGCATAGATTTTATAAAAAGGAGTTAAAGTAAAAATATTTCCCTAAAACCTAACTTCCCCGCATGTAAAAGAATGAGTGCTGTCACATTGGCCCTCTCAGTATCAAATAACTTTTTTTCACAGAACTGTATCTCTAAAAACAACGGAATTATTTGGGTGATTCTATTCAAGTGCTCATAAATTTATGTCAGAAAATATTAGTGCTACATTATGGACCCCTCAGAATTGAATAACTTTTATCAACAAAGTTTACGTGTCTACGTCTCTGAAAACAACCGAGCTATTTCTATTTGAGTGGTCACAAATCATTACTGCTACATTATACTGCTACATTCTCTCTCGGTATCAAATAACTTTTATCAACAATGTTTGTCTACGTCTCTAAAAACAACGAATTATTTGGACGATCCAATTTAAGTGGTCACAAATCAGTACTGCTACACTATGGCTCCTATTAAAATAACTATTATTAACAAGGTTGATCAACGTTTCTAAAAACAATGGAGGTATTTAGACGATCCCATTTAACCGGCGATATATTTTACGGCACACGGAATGTTCCAGTGTCTGAAAAGCTGAAGAGGTTTTTGTTATAATTTTATAACAAGGACAATCACAGGACAATAAATTCTAAAAGCGTGAAGCTTCTATTTTCACAATGGACCTGGACTCGTTTCTTACGAAAATATTTTTTCCATTGTCCAACGATATAAGATACTGTGCTGTCTCTTCCTCGAGAATCCTGCAAATTTAAACGTTTCTCGAAACATTGAAAAATTCTTTCTCTTTGTTTATAACAATTCTCCAAACGTTGCTGTAGCAGCGATTCTCTTTTGTCGAGCAGCTCGAAAGCTAATTTTTCCCCTAGAACTGTGAAGGTGACGGTTCGTACGATCGATGAAACAAATTAGCAGGGAAAACGAAATCGTAGAGTCGATGGAGAACAATCACGGCGCAAAGTGTCAAGACAATTTACTTTGCATATTCGTTGAAAAGAATATTTCAATCGACGACCCGGAAGTGTCGGCACGATCGATTCACGAATACTTTCATCTCTCTTTCACCTTGCAGATTGAAAGGAATATTTAATCGACGAGCAAAAGCAATGGACGATCGAGTAATTTCCATTCCAAAGGAGAGTTTCTCTCGAGTCACGTCGAGAAACGTACATCGAACACAGGGTGGCTGGGGCTTCTCGTTTTCTAGAACGCAGTTGTCGACCCAGTGTTATCGCTGACACGAGTACAACGTCGACACGCAACCCTTCCTCACGGTTTGCACACGCACGCGTTGCTTTTCCAACCCCTTTCCCACCACGGAAATAACCGAGATATCGCCCACTCGCCAAAGACGAATCGCGTTTACCTTCTCTCGTCCAATTCTCTCCACACGCAAACGCGAAAAAGTCAAGGAACTTTTAAATAGATTCCACTCGAAGCATATGGATCGTGCGAAATAGGCAAATAAATTTTCCTAAAAATAAAATGAGAATAAACATTTCCCTGTGGAGGGAGAGGACAGGTATCAAAGAGATAGCAATAATGAAAGAATCCGGAGTATTTGTGACTTTTAATTGAATTCTAAACTAACTCGTTTTCGTGTTAACTTTTATTATACTAATTCGCGAAAATCTCCATTTTGTTAGGATACTAAAAGTGTTCCCAAAATGAGAAATAAAGACAAATAAATTTTCTCAAAAATAAAAAGCTTCGGACAGGGTAGAGCTTGTGAGAAATGTGAAAATAAAAATTTTTCTGTCGAGAAATGAGGACAGACATTTAAAAAATATCATATATTGAAAGAGTTCTGAATATTTGTAGCAAACACTGAATATTATCCAATGAACGTTATCCGGGATGTAAAAAAGGACATTTTAATTAAATGTTTTGGTTTAATTAACTAACTCGGCTCCGTGGAACTTTTATTACAGACACTCGCGAGAACATTATTCAAAAGTGTAACATTTCTACAAAGACAGATAATTTTTTTTTTTATACAAAATACGTGAGCTCGAACAGAATTTTCTTTTTCTTAAATGAGAAGAATCTGTTAATTCCGATCTATGATCGAAGATATTTAAGAGGTATTCGAATTTACAGACGTTGTCGTTAGTTGAAGAGAATCGAGTAAGAACGATGTTATTTAAGAATATTTATTACTTAGAATATTATTTAGGGTTCGAGACTGAAATATCCTCGAAAATTCGAAACGTTTCTCGAGTGTCTTGTGCTAGATGCCTGGTCCAAAATTTTCACCTAAAAGTCTAAATTCAATATCTAACCGGCGCAACATTTCCACTCGGCTCTAAATCACTCTTCGATCACTCTCTCCTGAAAAACACGGGGAAAAATCCTCCGTAACAATCAGCGGTCTCCGCAAATCCGCCGAGCGAAATAAAAAAAAAAAGAAAAAAGCAGCACAGCACTCGGCAACAAGCCGCAATACCATTGGATCTGTACGCGCGACATCGATCACGGAAGAACCTGGCCGAGTACGGCAGGATTACATGCTACAAACGCGAGATCCGGCGTTTCCATTCTCTCTCTCTCTCTCTCTCTCTCTCTCTCTTTGAAACAACGTGGCCAAAGCGTCCGCAAATTCTCGAGCGGTCGCTAAAAAAAAAATAAAACAAAACGCGAAATCTGTACGATGAATCGCGACGAATTCGTGAAAAATGACGAGCGGGAAGAGAGAACGGAAGGAGAAAAGAGAAAGAAAAAAAAAAGATCGCGGTTCGGTCTTCCGGATCGAGGCAAGTGGAACGTGAAAAGCACGCGAGTTGACGCGCGAGTCGCGATGCGAGAGCGAGAGGTGATCGCGAGAGCGCGTTTCCCACGGACTTCGGAGGAAAGGAAAAAAAAAGAAAGAGCAGGCTGACCTTAATTTCGTCGCGGGAAAACGCACGGCACCGCTTGATGGTTGACAAGCTGGAGCACGTGAGGGACGGCGTGTTTTCGATACCAACTAGAGCCAGATTAGATCCTCGTCGAGATATTAATCGGCACGTGCGTACGCAGCCACGTTTAACAGTGGAAATCTACTCCGACTCACTGACTTTGGGAGGTTATTAAATTCTCTGCACTCGCGCGACTGTCAAGGGGACATCATAGCTTGAACTTAACCAGCAGCAACAAATTGTAAAATTGTAAAATTGTAAAAATTGTAAATTGTGAAATTTACTGTTTGTAGATTTGTTGTACATTTAATTTGATAGATTATTCGTAGACTTGTTGCAAATTTAGCTAAAAAATGTAAGATTGTAAAAATTGTAAATGACAAAATTTATTATTCGTAGATTTATTGTAAATTTAATTTCACAATGTAGATTATTTGTAGATTTATTATAAATTTAATTTACAGATTTAGCTAACTTTAGCTAAAAAATTGTAAAAATTATAAATTGTAAGATTTACTATTTGTAGATTTGTCGTAAATTTAATTTGATAGATTATTCGTAGACTTGTTGCAAATTTAGCTAAAAAATGTAAAATTGTAAAAATTGTAAATGACAAAATTTACTATTCTTAGATTTATTGTAAATTTAATTTCACAATGTAGATTATTTGTAGATTTATTATAAATTTAATTTACAAACTTAGCTAACTTTGGCTAAAAAATTGTAAACTGTAAGATTCACTATTTGTAGATTTATTGTAAATTTAATTTGATAGTGTAGATTATTTGTAGATTTATTGCAAATTCAGTTAAAAATTGTAAACATTGTAAATAACAAAATTTACTATTCGTAGATTTATTGTAAATTTAATTTCATAATGTAGATTATTTGTAGAGTTATTATAAATTTAATTTACAAATTTAACTGACTTTAGCTAAAAAATTGTAAAATTTTTTATAATTGCTGACAATTGTAACGAACGTAGATGTTGTATGATATGACATAATACAACGACGTAAAAGGAATAATAAAATTTCAAAAGAAGAAGTTCTTGAGGGTAGAGGCAGTCGTGAGTCAGTTGACACTCGTTATCATTGTATTGATTGACTCGTCCAATTGTTATTCGAATAATTCACACAAACTAAACTTCTTGTTGCTTGTTACGAAAGTTTATAAAATAATGAAGGAAACTTTTCAGAAAATTGAAATTATGCATCATCAACTTGTATATACTACACTTGCTGATTGCTTTAAACATATTAGAGTACATAAAATCAATAAAATTTCATGCTAAATACCAAATTTGGACAGAATGATTATTTCCAATGGCTATATCATTTTATTTGAAGCGACACTTCGTAAATATAGATTACTGGTAGATGATACAAAAAATGTTTCCGAGGGCAAAGAATTAAGTGATACAAGTCCATTTGTAGCTAAAAGAGTCGTTCACTTTCTTTGACAATTTTATTAATTACTGTACACTACGTGGCACAAAAAAATTCAACGAGTTCACAATTTTAAAAACATTACCCGAACTATTTAACCGTTTGCCAATATTTTTTTTAATTGATAATAAACGGACTCACCACTTTTAAAAGCAACTCACGCTTATCGGTCGTACACGCTTATGTTCCACCAGTTTTGTCTGTGATTTGGCATGGACAACTCGACAAATCGACGATGGACGAAAATATACAGTTCGAACGAAAGAGCTCGTTTATGTTGCTCGAGTTTCGCACAACTTAACTGATAGTCGTGCGACAGATCATCGTTTTATTATATCTCTCCCACTTCGCCGGACCTACGTTAGCTTCTAGGATCGAACACATTTCTTTTTTTCACGTTGCGTAACAAGTGGGAAGGCGAGGATATTTTTGTTCACAAAAATCGTTAAAATTCGATGTAGTAGGCGCTGGGTAATTTATTTCATGGTTAAATTTACCATGATCTTGAAGAAGACTGAAATCTCTCCTCCCCTTCTCGAAACTTTGCCCGAGCGCGATATGTCTCACCTTGTCGAATAACTTTGAACTCAACTGTAGTTGCAGTTGAACAACAAGATGTTCAAATGGTTTGTTGAATTTTTGTCTATATTTTCGTGTATATGAAATAATAACACTGATGTTTAAACACTGTCGAATTCTGTCATCCTCGAGACAAATTTTAATTAAAGTACAAATCTTCTTAACTATTAGGTTTAGGACCGACTCAATACTATTTTACTTAAAATTTAATACAAATTTTACTTAGAATTTAATACGACTCAATACTATTTTACTTAGAATTTAATATTCTTTCCATTTATGATGAAAAAAACAAAATAGACCTTGAAAATTTCGAAATCCATCGACACACACGAAAAATTGATTTCGCCTCCTTTGAAAAACCATAACTTTTGTATCAAACAATTTTTCATTAGGCGCATAATTTAAAAGGTGTGCAAGTTACGTGAATCACCCCTGTGTAAAGACTTCAATGACTATGGTAGCTCTAGTCATGAACTATAATATTTTCACTGAAATTTTCGTTAAAATTTCTACCATCCTTTTCACCTGCTGCGTGACGTGAAAACACATTTCTTTTTTTTTTTCTTCTAAGAAAAGGAACTCAAAATTTCGCGCCTTAAAGAGCCAGGCTACGAAGTTCGAACCTTTCAACGATCTTTCATCGATCGTGCGAATACTTTCAACAGCTTTACAACATATTCATAGTGGACGTATTTCCGGCTTGTGGATCCAGCGACACGTTTTCACACACAGATCCTTATTTCATCGAGGCGCAGAAGGAGCCGAGAGAAAGAGAAAGAGAGAGGGAGAGAGCGTGTACTTGGAATTTGATCGAGCATCGAAAGGTGAAAGGTGTGGTTGGGTCTTCTGGGTCGGAGCTACGCCACGAGATGCTCTGTGGGAAATATCGCGCGCGAGACGGTTACTCTCGCAAGTCCGAGAGAGCAGGGGCTCGTGACTTTTACGAGCAACGAGTGAACGAAAATCGGAAAGAGCTTTATCGAGCCTGGCTAATATAAACCATAGAGGCACAGACGTGTATTCGTGTATTAATTTTGGCAAACTATTTACGACCCACGGTATATATTTCCACAAATATCGTCGAACGATGAGGAAACACGAGCGTGTGAAATACCGTGCTCGTCGACGATTTGTTACGGTATCGTAAAAAAGCCGTTCGACGACGACATTCGTAAACCTAAATGTTAATTATGGAGAATGGGCGCAGTAACACCCTCGATTTATATGACCCAGATGTTTCGAACGACTGTGATCCACGCGCGCGTATGTACACACGCACGTACACACAGATGTTGCGGCATTTTTCTGGCTCCGGGCAGCAAATAATAAAAACGGCATATCTCACCGTTTGGTTTCTCGATCTTAGAATAGAAATATACCGTTTTCTTAATCTTTCAACCTCGATTCTCTGTTCAAACTACGAAAAGAAAGATGGATATGGTGCGCAGGACGTATATTTCATGAGAAATTTATACGAGAGACGAGTTATATCTGAAAATATCGCGCGTGATGGAAGGCAGAATGGCCGAAATATCTGGAACGTGGCTGGATAAGAGGAGAGACGGTGTCCGAATTGTGACGAAATAAATCCGAACGTCCCTGTTTCCTCTCGTACGGGGGGAAAGAAAGAAAAAAAAGAAAGGAAAGGAAGAAAAAAAACGAGACGTTAAATCATGCTGCAGCGGCATTGAAAAAAAGAAAAAGAAAAAAAAAAGGGAAACGAAAAAGAGAGGATAAAAAAAAAAGGCAAGAGAAAGGGACTTCAGTGGAGCGACGGTTGATTGAACTGAAAAATAGCCGCGGGCAGCTGGAAAATCGATGAAGACAGAAAGGGGCCAAGTAGGTTAGCGTTCAAATTTTAACGAAACAATTCTCTCTCGCGCTCTTTCTTTCCTTTCGTAAATCCCACGTAAACGGCAACTTTCGTAAAAATTAGAAAAAAAAAAATGAGAGAAAACTCCTTCGATGCAAGTCTTTTTTTCTTTTCTTCAACATTAATCGAAGAATAGTAAAGAAAATCTAAATACAACGATAAAGTGTCCACACTAAGGGAACTATTTTAACAAATTATTTTAGTACTTTTCTATAACATCTCTCTCGTTTGAATTTCAACGAAACGATGATCTTTCTCTCTTTGTAGGTAGAAGACGAGTCGAAGCTTTCGTAAAAATTAAAAAACAAAAAGCCTTCGATGCGACTCCTTTTTTCTTCTTCTTAACATTTATGGGAGAACAGTAAGTAAAATTTAAATGCAACGACGGAGCAACGTCTAAATTAAGGGAATTATTTTAATATTTTTCTATAGCTATCAAACATTTCTCTCGTTTAAATTTTAACAAAATCATCTTTCCTTCGTAAATTCCACAGAAACGGTAAGCCGAAACTTTCGTAAAAATTAAGAAAAAAAACCTTCCTTTCTTTTCTTTTGACATTAATCGAAGAATAGTAAAGAAGATCTAAATACGATCTAAACACGACAGCGAATGTCCAAATTAAGGGATTTATTCTATTTTAGACAATTATTTTCAATACTTTCCTGCAACTCGATCAAACATCCGTTTCATCGAAAATCAATCTTCCATTGGTGAATGACTTACCATTAAGTATCTCCGCGTGTGAAATTCGCCGAGAATACCGAGATTCCTGAAATTCGCCCGTACATCAATCGATCCGCCAAGTCCGGGCTGGCCGAGATGAAAAGCGACAGTCAAGCTCAACCCGGTAATCGAAAAGAAACAAAGACGAGAGAGAGAGAGAGAGAGAGAGAGAGAGAGAGAGCGACGATCCACGACGATGCATGTAAGTCAAGATAACAACAAATCAATCGAAATCCTATTGACGCGAAAATCATTCCCTTCCCACTCTGAAACACGATCGACGTTGGAATGGGCAAACTCACTTGCTTCGAAATCTCCGGAATTGTGTTGCTGCTTGTACCCGGAACCTCCGCGTTTCGCTGCTTTCGTGGCGGAGGTCGCGCGTTTTAGGCACACCCTGTATAAGGAGACGTGGGGGCCGACCTCACGATCGGTCTGATGACATTTAAAAGTGCGACGGGGAGGTATCGACCGACAGAAAAGGGCGAGAGACAGACAGATAGAAGAGAGAGAGAGAGAGAGAGAGAGAGAGAGAGAGTCGAGCGGTGCGAGGGAGAAGGTGGTAACGAGGCACGTGGCGTGACAGAGAGAGAGAGAGGACACGCAGACAGACGAATGAATAAAGAGAGAAAGGGGAGATGGTAATGGGAGCGAGGGAGACCGATCGTCGACCCAGACGAGAAAACTGCAGTGAAAGCCCGACTCGCATTCTGGGCCAGACGGAAGAAACACGAAGCAGACGGTGTAACGGCCTCTCTCTCTCCATCTATCTATCTATCTTTCTCTCTCGCTCTTATCGATCGTTACGTCTCGGTCCGTCGCACGGTTGGCCACACGCTCGTTTTTCCTATTTTTCTCTCGAACCGGCGAGATAGCCCGGTGGCCGCAGTCCGTCGACTTTCGCGCTCTTCGGCCGCCGATCGCGAGCGAGGGCGAAGACGAAACGCTTGATTCTGGAGACGAGCGGGCCGTGGCGATTTTGAACCCTGCCGAATCGCGAATCGAATTTTGTCTCTTACCCTTTTCTTTCTCTTTTTTTTTTTTTTTCTTTTCCGCCCCCCATAAAATAATCCAGAACGAAACATTCATTTTCGCACGCACGCGCGACAAACATTTTGCGGACATTTAGTTTTCTTCACCCTTGACACTGTCATCTGCAATAGCAAGGCACGAGCTATTTTTTTTCCCCCCCGCGGGGGAAGCTATCTCCGCGAGATTGTAAACAATTCTCGGCAACTTGGTAAAATGATTTTATCATCGGTTGTGAAAATCGTCTAACGAAACGAGCGGTTAGTCAGACGTGGATTTGAAAAGGCTGGCCGAGGTCACGGACAGGTCGAGAGCCGAACGAGCTCGACTAAACATCGATAAAACGTGGAAAACTGACGTTCGTCCGACGTCAAACGAATTGCAGTCTCGAGGCAATCGTTGATAGACTAATCGCACGTGGGTCTGTGCTTATCGGAGCTTAAAACGGACCGGTTGCGAACGAAAGCCGCGTAGATAACGCGATTTAAAAACGGCATCCCGCCTCCGGTTATCGAGCTCGTTCCATTTTCCATCGTTCGCGTCACGCTTGTGCTAATTAACCGCGTCATCGATTGTTGTTATTTATTACGCGCGACGCTGATGAATTTTCGCGAGTCGATGCGATTTCGTATCGTCGAGCGCACGAGAGAACCGGTTTTCATCGACTGACGATCGATCGAAACGGAAAATTCCTCGGCGATTAACACCAGAAACGGTCAAAACGACCAATTGATAATTTTTTGTTTAGATATTTCATATATAGAAATGTATAGTTATATGTAATTAACATATAACTTACACTTAGATATAAAACGGTGTATTTGAACGATTGTTCGTAAAATATGAGCTCGTGTACCCTCTATTACATTGTAGAAGATTTTCCGTATCTTTTAGCCTAATGTCTCCGATGGAAATTTTATGCATCAGTCGTGCTTCGAGTGTCAACGAATCGTAATCGGCGACGTATTTCCTTGTTTCGCACGTTGATTCGCCAAAAGAAACACTAGCGAATAATCGAGTTGCATAATAATCGGCTGACGTGTAATTATGAGAAATTTACGTTGTCACTTTACGCACGCTATACGTACCGGCACTTTCCTATTGTAATCCATCAGATCTCTCTTTACCGAGAGAAGTACAAGGAAACAATGCACAAAAATAAAATGAAACAAAAATTACATCTTACATCTTTCTTTCTTTTCTTTTTTTTTTTTTTTAACAAGAGTTAAATGAACGAAAGAGCGAGGAATTTTAAATTGAATTTTTGAATCGGCACGTCTAGCGTTAAAGGGACAATCCGTGAATTCGTAGGATTTGCAAAGCGTTGAGAAAAAGAAGAGAGGAATGAATTTGTCTTGACTCAACATACCACAAGGGCCATGTCGCGTGGCTTCGAACCCTGAACGTGAAGGATTCGTGCGCCCAGCTCGAGCAGCTTTCTCCTCAACTGTTTCACGGAGACGCCGAGCGTCTGCATGCAGCGACGCCTCAACTTCATTTGAACCGTGCCGCCAGGTTGTCGACGTGCTGGAAACCACTGGCCGTCAGCTGTCAAGCTGGCATATAAACACTCCCGGGCTCTCCCGGCGTTCCGTTGCTGCACACCGTCAAGCCTGCTCGTTCCACGAATTCGAATTTCTCGTTATTGCACACTTTGTCCTTTTTTTTAATTCTTTTATTCTATCCTCCTGTTCTCACGACAAAAAAAAAAAAAAAAGAAGAAGAAGAAAGTTCTTCCGCTTATCTCTCTTGAGGAAAAGGCAAATTTACAAACGCGCGAAGAGACGAGAAGACACGATCGATTCTCCGACCGTGTTAAGAGGAAACGACCTGGTTTCTGCTTAATTCGATCACGTTGCACTCGGCCGTGCGTGACAGAGACGGTACGTGCACGGTTGTCGAACGAGTGTGGCAATGGGCCCACACGTGTCGTTCCTCAATAACGCGACGTTCGTTTCTTTTTTTTTTTTTTTCCTTTTTCTTCTTCTCTCTCTCACTCTCCCCCTTTTCCTCTTCGTCCCGCCGATATTTACAGAACACTTGTACGAACTCTGTCGCGGCTTCGTCTCCGTGCGTACGTATACACACAGGCGCGCAAGTTGACGCGGTACGGTCGTACGAAGAAACAGGCAAAGAATTCCTGGAGGCTTCCGCGAAGAAGGAGGCAGACGCGCGTGGTCCCGCGGCCCGAGACCGGCTAGAAAGGAATCCCTCTCGCGTCACTTGCCAGCCGAGACGGCTAAATAATGCGCCGGTACGCGCGTGCAGGTCTTTTGACAGGTACGACCTTGACTTTCGAACGCCAGGCTCGTTTCTCACTCGTCGCTGTTCTTCCAAAAACGAACGTCGCCCCGCGCCACTGTCAATCGGGGCTCGTTCACTCGTTTACGAAAACGCACGCCGGCGGAATTGGTCGGAACGACAGCAGCCACTCTGTTGGCCTGACTCCTCCGACGTCGTCCGTTGTCCCAACTGTAGAAACGTCAGTGGCGTAGTTGACAACTTCTCGCGAGTCGTTGCAAGGCGTAGGTGAGATTCCAGCGAGGAAAACCAACGAGAAAAACCACGCACTGCCGGAGGAACTAGTTTCTAGTAACTTTGCTCGCCGGAGGATTAAAGTTCGTCTCCTCCTAGCCACGGACCGAGTCTCTTCTGTTCGCGGCGCCAAGTGCGACGAACGACGAACTAGAAAGCGGAACCTGCACCGCGACAGAGAAGAGAACCCTTGACGAGAGTCTCGTTCACGTCCCCCACGTTTCAAGTCCAGCGGCAGACTGAATTCGTCCGGTGGCTGTCAGGCTGCAGCACGGTCGACAACGAGCGCTTCCCCCTCTGCTGTCTGTCGCGCGAACCCTTTCCACCGAGCCCCCCCCACCATTTGCAGTCGGCGCAGCGGTCGCATTTACCCTCCTCTCTGCCCCTTCTGCCGCCGGCGTGGCGACGCTTGCACAGAGGCTGCCGATCTATCGCTCGTCCCCTCTCTTTCTGTTCGACGCACCGGCAGACCCCGGAGTCACCAACGTGTCTGCGCGCACTGGCCGTGCAGCGGGTGTCCTGCGTGTGCAGTGGTGTCAGTACGGGTATCGACGTGGCGGGCTGCGTGCGAGATAGGGAGGACACGGGCGCGTGGCCCGGGCCAGCAGCCGATCGAGCCGGCTACATATGTCGGTAGCGTAACGCGAAAATCATCGGCATCCTACGGTGGTGTCGTCCTACATCGTGGTAGGCGGAGGGAAACTCGGCGACAAGAAACTCGACGCGATGATACCGCGCGCACGCAACCGCCAGAAAGCGTTCGATCAATCGCGCGCGATCGGTTCAACTTAATTAGCGGTGGGCGAGTATCAAGCGAATGGTACAAAGTATCGAATTCGAAAGAGGAGGAAACGTTTATTTCGAACGTTCTTGGGGTCGTAAAATGAAACGCGCCGCGCCGAACGCGGTGGTCACGGTAGCGTGGCGCGGAAAGTAATTACCTTTCGCCGGGAGCGCGGAAGGCAAAACCCCGGAATTTCGAGTGTCGAAATCTCCGAAAGGAGGAAGAAGAACTGCGCGTATCCGGCTGGCGGGGAAGGATGGGCGGGGGGAGGGGGCGGAACGAACGAACAACCGAGCTTCGAACGCGCGCGCACGCACGCGTATGTACGTACGTTCACTCGCGCGAATTATTCTCGTCGACGGTGCTTCAGCCGGTTCCATTAATTCGAGTGTGCCACTCTATCCTCTGTAGAGGGTGAAATTACCCTTGAAATTATAACAGGTTGATACTTCAACCGCACCGGCATCGACCGGCGGCGTCAGGTCGTTCCGCGCGATCGATAACACTTGGTCGATGCGATGCACCGTGTACAACGTCGCTTTACAGGATAGTTTTCAATTAAGCACGCCAGGAATGGCGATGACAAAAGAAGCTGGGCTGCATCGCCCGAGCCCCGGCCTCGGAATCGGATAATCGCCGCTGCCAATTAAGCCTCGTCAACTACGACTACCGATTGCGCTACGTCTTCCAAAAGCGCTCGCGCGTATGCCTTACATTTCCCATTCGTTTCCTAATTACCACCCTTTCGGCCGCTTTGTCGAAGTACCATTTCATCGAACAGTTGCTCTGCAATTCCCTCGATCGTCCGGAAGGAATCGATGTTTCTCTCTCTCTCTCTCTCTCTTTCTCTCTCTCTCTGTCTTTTTCCCTGAAGTGTATCTCTCTGCCTGAAAGAAAACTCCGTTCTCGTGTATGTACACTGGCACGACGCGCGTCGCACAGACAGTCACGCACACGAAACTTCTTTCCACGGCACTACCAGACGCTGCTGACCCCCACCATCCAGCCACGGGCTAACACCGAGAGGCTAAAGTCTCACCGACGAATTCTCACACCCGCGCACTGGTTGTCGCGAGAGAGACAAGACACGGAACAAGAGAGAGAGAGAGAGAGAGAGAGAGAGAGAGAGAGAGAGAGAGAAAGACAAAGAAGACAAGAGGTGGATACTGAGACGAGATGACTACAAAGATCGAGAGAGAGAGAGAGAGAGAGAGAGAGGCACAGGCAAGAAAAGACAGTCTCGCAAGAGCTGTTGGAGAGTGTACGGGTTCTTTGGCTCGCGACGTCGTCATTGGTAGTAT
>NW_025110237.1:59070-67438 GCF_011392965.1 Frieseomelitta varia
CACGTTTCGCAGTAGAAATGTAGATATCACCACGCGTTATCTACGTTTGGAATCTATTTAATTATTCAACGCTCAAGATCCGTTAATTTGAAGTCGGTAATCTCCGATGATTTGCGAGAGATCCAAGATTTCGGGGATTCGAGGATTAACAAAATTTTATCACAAAACGCATTCTGATTTGGAATACTTCCTTCAGAGATTGTTAGCTCATTCGTTCAGACGAATTCTCTGTTTACTGTCCTCGAGGAAACTATAAGGAGTCGTTTCTATTTATAATAAAATTTCGCAGACGAAACATGTCAAACATCTTCAGCCATCGTGATTGTCGAAGAACGCTGTTTCATCGCATGCCTGGCGTCCAAAAATGTCCACCACCCACGCGAATTCGCTTCCGTCATTCGATTAGAAAGATTCTTGAAACTGCTATCGTTCGCGTGAGTGGATGTCTAAATTTATTGTATACAGAGTGGAAACTTTTCGCTAAATATTTTTTCGCGAAACAATTAAGAAAAAAACCCACACCGAATCTACATTTTTTAAAGAAACTAAATTTTTGTTTCATACCTATTATTTGTATTATTATACGTACGATTATATCATTTAATATTATTATATATTTTTATATATATTATGTAATTATATTATTATATATATTTTATATATTATTATAAATTTTATATTATTATATATATTAAATATATATATTATATATTTTCATTATATTTATATTATATTTATATTATTATAAAATACTTGTTATACCTATTTTAAAATTTACTTCAATACATCACTTCTCTGTTGTCGTCACTGTTATCTCTGTGGATAGTTTACAGGCTACGAAATTCATTTCATTTTGTGGAACAGCCCAGAAACTAGTTGTGCGGCCACGAAATTCACTTCTTCATTTCAGTATCTAAAAAGTAGCTTTGCGAGTATTTCTTCTATAGTCCAGTTGGAAAGAATGAAGTAAGAGATGCAAAATTTTGGTCTCTAATAATGAAATGAGAGATCTGAAATACAAAATATAACACACGGAACATTGAATATGGAATGTGGGAAGTAAGACACGGGATACAAAATGTGAGACGTGAAACGAACAACGTGTACGAATATCGCGTAGGGATACGGGAACGCGGAGGATGAAATGTAAAATTTGAAATATAAGACACTGCTCTATTTCAAGTTAAACAGACAAAAATTTGCGCAGCGAAGTAAGTTTTCGGATTTTTCCCTTCGAACATTTCCCTTCTTTCGAAAAAGCCTCGGTATAGTGTATATTTGTACTTTGGTCGATAGTTTGATCGACGTCACCAGCAAACGTTCATGCACGGAACGCAAGTGAGACGCGAACTCGAAAATGTGACTCCGCTGTCAGGAGCAGCGTCGAGGTAGCCGCCAGCCATCCTGATCGTATCCTGTTCGTCGTCGTATTCCACGGACCGGCTCCGATACAGGGATATCGACGCTCGTTTCGCCCTTATATTTCTTCTCTCTCTCTCTCTCTCTCTCTCTCTCTCTCTCTTTTATCCCTGTCCGTCTCGATCGGGTGTCGTCTACCAACTCCAGCACGCTCCAGCACACCCTGGGGACCAATATCGGCCCATGTCCATTTCGCGCGGCCGATTATTTCGAATG
Source organism: Frieseomelitta varia (assembly GCF_011392965.1). Taxonomy (NCBI): domain Eukaryota; kingdom Metazoa; phylum Arthropoda; class Insecta; order Hymenoptera; family Apidae; genus Frieseomelitta; species Frieseomelitta varia. Next base: position 60,706 of record NW_025110237.1, read on the forward strand.
TCGTTAGGAGAGAGAAAAAGAACGGTAGGGGAAAAAAGGGCCAGACTGGTATACGTACTCAGATTCTACACGGCACACTATAATATCAAAATGCTTATATATTTATTAATATTTAGTATATTATTATATTTGCTATATTTACTGTATTAATGTTTACTATATTTACTATATTAATATTTGCTATATTTATTGTATTAATATTTGCTATATTTACTGTATTAATATTTATTATACTTACTATATTAATATTTGCTATATTTACTGTATTAATATTTACTATATTTACTATATTTACTGTATTAATATTTACTATATTTGCTATATTTACTGTATTAATATTTACTATATTTGCTATATTTACTGTATTAATATTTACTATATTTGCTATATTTACTGTATTAATATTTACTATATTTGCTATATTTACTGTATTAATATTTACTATATTTGCTATATTTACTGTATTAATATTTACTATATTTGCTATATTTACTGTATTAATATTTACTATATTGACTATATACTTAATATTTGCTATATTTACTGTATTAATATTTACTATATTTGCTATATTTACTATATTAATATTTACTATATTTACTATATTAATATTTGCTATATTATTATATTTGCTATATTTACTACATTTACTATATTATTATATTTACTATATTTACTATATTATTATATTTGCTATATTTACTATATTTACTATATTATTATATTTGCTATATTTACTATATTTACTATATTATTATATTTGCTACATTTATTATATTTACTATATTAATATTTACTTATTATTTATTTATTAATCACCTAGTTCAATACGTTCTCTCACGTTCTTAGTATTTTCCAACTTTGAAATTTTGTGACACGTCCATACCTATAAATGCAAAGTACCAAGCCCTGATGTAATCCTTTCCTAGTATAATATATGTAATATCTGCGTCTGACAACGCACGTTGTTCTTTTCTTCCCCCTCCCCCCCTCCCTTTTTCTCACCATCGGTCCTCCATGCGACCAGACTATCGATTTCATCAAAAGTTTACGAAACCCAGCTTCTTTTTTTCTTCGTTCGCCACCCTTTTCTCGGATCGAGATACACGGGCGCGGAGGAGGAGGAAGAGGAGTAGGAAAAAGAAAGAAAAAACGGGAAAAAGAAAGAAAGATCGGCCGGTCGAATGCCGGGCGCGGAATGTCTCGTAAAATCTTTTATACGTGGGCCCTGGTGTAAACGATGCCGGGAAAGGGACATTTCGGCATAGAGGACGTTTATGCGCCGATATCTGGCGGTGTAAATTTTAATCCCTGCGATGGGTTGTCTGCGTTCCCTCTCCCTCAGCCTCTCCTGTCTCGCCAATCGTTCGTCTACTGGTCGTCCAATGACTGGTTGCTTTTCGATAAAACCAGTATATCTCCAGTGTCGGTGGATTTTCGAGATTAGAGGCGCCGATAATTCGCGCGCATTGTAACGCCCAAGGCCGCGGTTATTATCGATCCGGGCGACCGAAACGAAACTTTCCCCCCGAAAGCAAGACGAGCAACTGATAAATTCGTGTACGTACGTACGACAGCGAGGATTGTTCCACGTTCGACGGTTTCTAAGGCGAGAAATAAAATGAGATCGATCGTCGCACGATCCCCGGATAAGCGAGGATTATCGAGGGAATTGACAGAGAAACAACAGGAGACAATGTGGCCGAGAAGGGCAGCCTGTAATTAATAAAATTGCGAATTTTTCACACGTTCGTCGACAATATGTGAAACGAGAAAGTCTGCAGAATTCGAATCAATAGCGAAAAATATACAAAACGTTCAGAATTATTTATTGTAACGTTTAGACAGATGAAACAAATTTTTGCTCGAGTTTCGCTCATATTTAAATATAATTTTTCATTCAGTTACTGTTACTCGTTAATCGGAGCGTTCGGCAAATCTTATTTGAGATAAGGATAAAAGAAACAACGTTTTCTTACTCGAAATGTAACTAGATCTTGCGTCAGAAATCAAGTATTGGATCTGAATTTATTTTTATTTGAATCGACTCGCTGAAATGTGAAACTACTTGTAAATGAAACAAATAAAAAGCACAGAATGAAATATTATTTTATTCAGGGTCAAACGACGAATCAATTTCGAGAAAATTTGTCTGCTGTTCGTACGAACTGACCGCGGAATTATTCCAAGTATAATATCGAAATCAAGTATTAATCGAATAATCATTTTTTCAATTATTTAAATCCAAACAATGGCCGTGCCTGCTTCGTTCATCAACTTCTCAATTTCATTTCGTAGAGGAGCTCGACAGCAGAAGCTTTCAATCCGCCGCGCGTTATACTTTCATGCGAATAACCCGTTGTCTAGACGAGGCAACTTAGTCATTCGTTCAACTACTTTACGCCCCGATTTTCCTGTTACTCTGGCGTGTGCAACTCTGCAATTATGCTACTCTGAATAATTGGAACTCGGTGTTTGAAAGCTGAATGGAATATCAGATCAACGGTGACGAACGCTACGACTCGGAGAAATAATTAATAACGCGAGAATTCGCTGAATATTTACCTCAGAATGTACGCCGGCTCCCTTCGATATCCCCCAAAGTTTCAGCTATTTTCATCCAAATGGTCTATTACACGCGAATATAATTTGGTGAGAGTATCTCGTAAAAGATCGCTGCCTTAACTCTGCATATACATGTATGATCGAATTATACAGGGTGATTCACGTAACTCGTACACCCGAAATAACTTTCAAATTATACGTCTAATGAGAAAGTTGTATGGTTCTATGGAAAGCAAAAAAAAAAAAAAAAAAAAAATATGGCGTATCAATTGTTTGCGAGTGTCGAAATTTTCAAGGTCGTATTTAATTTAATTCTCAACTGGAACGTATATTTGTTTCACCAGAATTCGTATATTAGAATAGAAGAACATTAAGAATATTAGTCCTGAACCTAATAGTAAATGAGATATTTTACGATCATTTGCCTCGAGAGTGAAAACTGCATAAATCATTCAGGACCATTCGCACGTGTCAATGTGACCATGGATCACGTTGATGATCAAATTATCGCAAAATACCTCCTTTGCATTCACACAATTTTTCGTTAGACGTATAATTTGAAAGTTACTTCAGGTGAGCAAGTTATGTGAATCACCCTGTGTACAAATCGGGATACCGATCAGCGCATTCTATAGTGAAAATCGAGTCCGAGAGTGTTTTGTAATTTTCACGCGGTCACTTATCGCACATGTGCGACTTCACTCTTATCGTTAGCTGCGTTATCATTCTTGAGACTCACTTTTACGTTCTTCGAGAACACTGTGTGACCTATTCGACGATATCTAGATACATATTTGTCTATCAACCTAATTCCTAGCATTCCTGCGCGTCTGGCTTTTGTCTGCTTTCGTTTGTCTTTCCGTTGCTCAATAATCCACCGCCGCTGATAAAACGTGTTGCTCTAGACGCGAGAGCAAGCTTCGATTCCGCGATCAAATCTAAGACAAACGTCGGACTTATCAGAAGAAAAAAATAACACCTTGTAATATAATATAATGGCGATGTGTTGCAATACAACGCTGTTCCAGTCTCCTCTGTTTGTTGAAATACATTAAAATGTTAGGAAAAGTCGAAATCTAAGACAAATTTCATCTATTAGAAAAGAAGGAAACATCTTGTATAATATTTGCAAAAGAAAAAAAAAAAAAGAAAACACTGTCACACTCTACTGTTTATTAACTAATTGAAACGAATCTAATGCTTGTCGAGAAAAATCAAAATCTAAGTCAGAACGTCATTTAAAGAAGAGAAAAATACGTTGTACAATACTTGCAACAAAATACTATTATAATTTCCTATTTGTTAACAAATTGTCAATGAATTTAAAATTTTCGTGCTTGTTAAAACGATCGAGACGTGGATGGAAAATGTCGAGAAAAATCAGACGTCATCTGAAAAAGAAAGAAATTCTTTACACAATACTAGGGAATAAAACACTGTTACGCTTCTCTTTTTGTAAACTAATTGAGATTAATTGACGCTTGTTAAAACGATCGAAATCTGGAGAGCGTCGAGAAAAAATCGAAATCTAAGCCAAAAACGTCATCAATAAGAAGAAGAAGAAGAAAAAAAAGCACCTTATACTTGCAATAAAACATTGTTACTCATTACACCATGCCGAAAAACAGTCATAGAACAAAATATGGAACACCTCCAAAAAAAAAAAAAAAAAAACAAAAACTCATAATATAACCCAAGAATTTCTATCAAACAATGCCCACCCACAACATGAAAAGAAGAGACAGAATAGTCATGACAAGACTTAGAACAAGATTTAGGACACTACAAACACATGAGTATCTATTTAAAAAAAGCAGAATCCCCAATGTGTATCCAATGCAACCGATCATTTGTTTATCAACCCATCGTCTTCTCATTTGTATGCAGCAAGTATCATTTGCTCAAAGGCAAAAATACAAAACAACTTCCCTGACGTTGCAGAGACACATAGAAAATGTTATCTAAAGGAAACTAACATCTGAATGTTATCTAAAGGAAACTAACATCTACCTATAAGACATAATCGTCTTGAAAAGAAGGAAACAGTACCTAGCCGTCGCTAGTGACCAGAAGGTAGATAATCATAAATTAAAAAAAAAAAAAGAAAACATTGTTACACTGTTGTTGAAACTACGTAGCGGAAACGACGACGAGCTGAAGAATCAAATTCTCGATACGATCGACGAACAAGTCCGGAAAAATCGAGCGATCGAAGAAAGAAAGAAAGAAAGAAAAAGAACCGCGGAATCACCGAATCGGAGATTCGACAGTCATTGTGCGTGGAACGAGTCGTTTCGCGCTTCAGGAGCCGGGGCGTATTCCTGTATTTATGGAAACGGTCGGCGTTCATCAGTCAGCCGGGAATAAATTATGGAATTTATTTGCGCGCGTCGATATTTGTCAGCGAAGCGAAACGAAAAACGCCGGTTAATTTATGCCCGGCGTCGCCGGTGTTGCCTGCACGCGCGCATATCCGCGCTGCGAATTAAAATAAAGCCGAGCGCCCGATGAGGAGGAGCGTGCTGAACGAACGACAGAGGAAAAGAGAACGCGGTGGATGCTCACCGGGTGTCGCGATACGACGCGATCGTTCAACCCAAAGAGAAACAAAAGTCTACGATTTGCAGAATAAAAAGAAAAAAAAAAAAGAAACACTTTAGCAGAATAGTGCTTCGAATGTAAAATTTATATTTTTCGTTAAAAGCACGAGATATGATTACATTTCGAGATTCAAATTCATTATACTCAGACAATTCAATTTCATTATATCATTTATCAATTACAATTATTTCATCGACATTGTTTCTTTATTTCAGACTTAACGTTAAACAAATTTCTAAAATTCATCTTTACTAAAAAGCCACGCAATTGAAGTTATTTGAACTTCAATGCCGATATATTTATTTCGTTAATAATTTGTTATCCATCGTGAAAAATTTTTATTCGCATCTCACGAGTCTCCATCACCGCGGGTGAAACGAAATTTGATAATTTGGCGAGTTCTCTTTCCCTGAGATGTTCATCGATTACCGATCCACCGACCTGCCGAGACACCTGCCATTTCCAATTTTATTCACATTCGCGCCGATCGCTGAGACACTCGGCGCGAGGATGAAGAAGGGCGGCAAAGTTCAAACTTTTGATTCGCGGACGGCGAGAATGAATTTTTCAAGGGAGGACAGAACGAAACGAAACGAGCGTGGAAGTTTTTCCAAGGGTCGACGACATCGACGAGCGAACGTAACTGTTAATCGATACTCGTCAAAGGGGTGAATTGTCTTACGGTTCGGCCGGCGAACGAGAGTGAAAGTCGCGACGCTGCCGGTCGATAAACGGGCTTAACGAGCCGGGGAAAGAAAGAAGGGAACACGCCGTTTCGTTTTAATACGCCGGCGGTTCCCATTATTCCTCTTCTCGCTAGGAACCGGTATTAAATAATAACTGGCGGGGGGAATTAATCGCAATCGCGAGGAGAGGTGTTTTCTTCGTCGATCGTTGGATTCTGATTGTCAGCCTTATTAGCAGCGCAACTGTCAAGCAAAGTAGTGGATTGAATTTAACGTAGAGAGATTAGTTGGAATTATAGCTTTCGCAAGTTCTTGCTCTGCTTCGTTTTAACGCAGATTTTAACTACGAGTGGTAAATTCTTAACAGAAACTTGCCAACCCCTGACAACGAAAGTTGTTTCTTTCAAGTAACCGATCGTTGCTTCGTAAAAATGGAAAAATTATAGAATTTATAGCCTGCATGATTGTACCAACAACAAATTGGTGAAAAATTGTCGATAGTTTGTAACTGACGTTACTACTGTGGATTTGGTTTTATGTTGTATGTGTGAGGATGCATGAGAATCGAGCGAAGGTTTGTTCAGAAGCGAGGAGAGGAGTATTCATTGCGAGTCTGAGTTGAGAAGTGATATTGATCTGTGAAAAGGTGAATTCATAAGTGATAGTTATTATATGCATTATTCAATTTATAAACATATTAATTAAGAGTTTTTTATTTAATTCACTCACAACTTCTTACTGGAAAAGTGGCCGTGTAACGATCCACTTGGTCTTGTTCTAAAACGTGGAGCCTACTACTTTGACAGTCGTGCTCTTGTTTTCTCTCTTTTTTTTTTTTTTTTTTTTTTTTTCGGAAATGATTTTACATCATGCAGCGAGGA